>NW_004955418.1:6817480-6920384 GCF_000276665.1 Chinchilla lanigera
AAAAAAAAAAAAAAAAAAAAAAAAGACTAATCTCTCTTGTAAAATGTGGTAGCCTATATCAAACTGACTTCCTCAAGGGTGAAGCCTAAAAGCTCATGCATGTAACCTCTGGCTTAATCCAGAGACTGCCAGATAAAGACCAAGTTCCTTTTAAGAAATTACTAATTATAAGCAAATAGCAGACATCTCTGTAAGCACCAGAACAGGGCAACTTCTGAAAAGACACTTCCAGGAAGTAGAAATCATTGCTCAGTTTCTCAGGGTCTACTTACATTGGGTGTAGAGGAAAAGGCAGGACTTTTGTCACCCTGTCTAGTTAGAGAATGACCTCACAAATGTTGGGGCATCAGGATAGCATTCACTGTGCATATGGGCTCTCTAAGGGTGCAACCCTGTATTGGAGGTTATAGCCTTAGGTTGATCTTGACACGGAAGTACAGGTAAATCTCGAGTGTCTAGATCCCAAGGCAGTGTCTGGCATGACACCACTTCTATTTTGTCCCCAGTCTGTGACCATGAATCTCCATGGGCCAGCGGACACTGTTGGACCTTCCTGATGGTCTCAGCCTACCCTGCAAGGCCATCATGAGTAACAGGGGAGCCGACACCCACAGAGGGGCCTTGCTGGCTGGAAAGCAGCGGCTCTCAAAGTGTTGTTGTGAACCAACAGCAGGAACAGCAACACCTGTAAAAAATGCAAATTATCTACTTCCTCCCCAGACTTATGGCTAAGTCAGAAATTCTGGATGTTGGGTCCAGCACTGTGTTTGCTCCAGTCTGCTGGAGGATTTGAGGCCTTCTACAATGTGAGCACCACTGCCGTCCAGTTATTTATTTCTCCCTGGGAGCATCCTGGCTCTGCTTCCTCACCTTGGAGTGCAGGACTCTTCCCTCTGGCTTCCGGTTATGTGGATCAACATTCCTGGTTATCTACCCCTGAGTGTCCTATGACCTCAGACACCCCTTAGTCCTTGGAAGATCACACGGTAGTTCACCTGAGAGAGGGTTCGTTAATGCTATGTGCTCCACCTCTCCTTCTCTCCTATTGACCCCTCTGTCCACTCTTGGCTTTATAGTCTCAACTCAGAGCTTTAGTCACCTATTACACCCCAGTCACACATCTTCCAGCCCATGGAAGACAAAGAACATGGACTTAGCTTCTGTCAGAGCTGATTCAGTACCAGCTTCTCTATCCTCCAGCATTACTTTATTCACCTATTTGTTGATCTCGGTCTATACTGTACAACAAACACTGGATGACATGTTAGAGTAACACGATAGAGAGCATGGCAATTTTCTTAACCAGCTACTTTTGAGGTTTCCCCTCCGTGTGGAAAAAATGAAGTCATATAAAATGTATATGCTGGCCGGGTATGGTAGCACATGCCTGTAATCCCAGCACTCGGGAAGCTGAGACAGCAGGATGGCAAGTTGAAACCCAGCTTCAGTAACTTAGCACCTTGGCAGGAACTAATCTTAAAACAAAAAATGAAAAAGGGGTAGGGAGACTGGGGAGGTAGCTCAGTGTGAAGGCTTTGGGTTCAAGCCCTAGCACCAAACAAACAAACGTACCATGGGCTTGGCTCACTGGACAAATATTTGTTTTTTTTTTTACATCGTTTTCTCTCCTTGACTTTTCATGCTTGGACTGCTAGAGTCAGGCACTGGCCACATCACTTTGCAGCTCAGAAACTTTCAAGGCAGTCTCATTACTTATCCAACCAAGGACTCACTCCTTAGCCCTGGGTTGGTAGTTCTCGCTTGTGTTTCAGACACACCCTAGAAGCTCACTGATCTCCAAAGGTGTTCTCAACATGTGCCTCCTCCCGCAGGAGGGCACCCCCCTCATCTTGCTTGTGAAAACCTTCACAAAGTATTCCAGATGTCAGTTGCTTTAAGAAGCCATTCTTGATCTCCTTAATTGAACTTGAATATGGCTTTTTTCATATTCGTCTCTAAGCTTTTCATGGCTTTGGGACATATACTTATCCCAGAGTCTCTGCAGGACCTGACAGAAGTTAAGGGCTATATACCAACTTTGGGCAGCAAACATGCTAGGAGGTTGTAGTATTTAAATAAGGAAAGAACAATGATAGGGAAATATACAAACCCCTGTGGTATAAAAACATCAAATAAATCTTCAGAGGAGGAAGGAAGGTTTCTAGTGATGAAGACACTAAAGATGGGAGATTTTTGCTAGCTGAGGAGCACTGGGGTCCATTCTGTCATTAGTATTGGTTAAGCTACTTTATGTGTTCAGACCCAAGTTGGGATTTGAGCTTTGCATTTTCCAAGGTGGAACCAAAACAAATGTCTACAGGTGTGAATAAGATAACTGGAGTGAATGAGGTAGGCAAGGTGTGGAAACCCTACAGAACCAAGAACGTGTGCCCTCACCACTAAAGGGGCTGAGCTCCTCCATTCCAGTCTAGCATCTCAGGGTAGAGACACATGCCGCATGTTGTCAGGCTTTGTAGTTGTGTAAGAGGAGCCAGAACTTCTGGTTTTTAGCTAAAATCTGCTGATTTTTAAATGCTGGCACTTTGTTCATCCTTTTGAAAAATTATTGATCAGCTCAACTAGCCAGTGTGATTGGCTAGTGAGTTCTCTCTCTGTCTCGGTTATCCCGAGAGCCTACCTAGACCAGGGCTTGGTGATACCTGGTGTGTAGTCCCTCTGAGCACCTGCATCATCATTGTTCCACTCCCATTGCAATGAGGCGTGACATAGGGATTGATGGGCTTCCTCACTGAACCTGAAGGATACTGTGAGAACTTGAGAAAGCACAGCATTTCAAAGCCAAGTGAGTGAGTGGTCCAGTTCTCCTTAGCACTTGTGAGAGTGATTTATTCATTTCTTGATTGTGGCAAATCATAGAATGGTTTTGGTGATCCTGGTAGAGAGATGTAAAACAGGTGTACTTAATTTTATTGATATGAATTTTAAGAAGATTCTGTTAGGTTAATGACTTAGCAAGCAACACTGTATTAAGAGGTGATATTTTTACTAAACTTAAAAGTAGAGCTACTGCTAAGATAAAATTACCCCAATTTTCACTTTTAGTTGGGCTTTGTTTTTAAACCAATATTTTGGAAGAATTAAAATGTGCTCTAAACCATACACCACTATCACCAGAAGTGTGTGTGTGCCTGTGTGCATGTGGGTGTGCAAGCACACACACACACACACACACACACACACACACACATGCATACATTCCTGACTCTGGATTGCACATGAAGACATGGTGGGGTCTGTTTGCCCGAGACTGGTTTTTCCTCTTTATTACTTTGATTGAGTTTCCTGGAGATCAAGGAAATACTCAATGCCTTGCGTATCTTAAGTAATAGGAATAGTACAATTTTCACATCGATGGGTGTAAATATGAATTAATGCAATCTTTGTAAAGGAGAAGGGAAATTTTTGTTTAAAATGATACATAAGAATGTTTATCCTTATGAGAATTTTAGACTATGTTTATTGAAATATCAATCAGAAGCCATGTAAGGCTTATGAAAATAAAAGTGTTGCTTTAAATTCTGGTCTGTTTATTTTTCTCAGCTACATTACTTCTCTACCAAGAATGCTACTGAAAAAAAAAAAGGTGAAAGTAGGCTAAGAAGCACTGTGGAAATTAATAAATGCCCAAAATGCTCTTCTTAATAGGAGATATTCTCTATGTTTCCAGAATATTCACAAGCAAATGAACCTAATATTCTATAAAATGCTTTCATGTAGTATTTAACTTCTGGAGGATTTCTACACGTAAATATGTTCTGACTATTTCAGTGAAATTGTCTACTTATGTAATGGTTTTGAACTAGTTAAATCTTGCATTTTAAAAAAATGCAATTTATTTTAGAGGGAAGAAAAAACAGTTCTAAGCCACATTTTACTTCTCTCTGGTTTTGCAAGACTTTTCAGCTTTTTAAGAAAAGAGAATTAGCATAAAGTATTTCCTGGGCATCTCTGAATGCTGAAAACTGAGGAAAATTGAAATAATGGCCTCTGCATTTGGTTTCTCTCCTCCATAGCTGAAAACGCTTCCATATGTTTGCTGTCTTAACCTTCTCATTCCCCCACTCAATCCCTTTTTGTTTTCTGGGATGGGTGATGTTGTTTTCCTGATTCCCTGTCTGGATTGTTACAGTTTTTGAGAACAGTGTACCAGGAATCGCCCTCTGATGGAAGCAGAGTATATTCTCCTAACTGGGATGTAGGCAGCTATGGTGACTACATTACCCAGAATTTCAGGCCCTCAAATTATTTACTTGGGCACAGAGTGCATTTTGTCATTTGCCTCCTGAGTTTCAAACTCCTCTTTAGCCTTCCAGAGTCAAGGCAAAAAACCAGTTCTTTGGCTGTAAGCAGCAACAAATGCAGTTCCATGCAGGAGGGAGGAGACCGTCCTAGACCCTCTCAGGACCAGACCACTGCGGGGCCGCTAATTACCATTGACAATGATGTGACTGCTTTTTCTTCAGGCTTAGAAATGGGCATGCCAATTGAGCTGCAGCTCAGACTATCTCAGGGAGGGTGAGTTGTTTGTGTCTGAACACCTGGGTCAAATTAGAGCTTGTTAAAGGGCATCTGAGAACCACATTGAATGGACTCACCTCATACCGGGGATGATTTAATGCTGAGACCCAATTAAGTCTCTAGTTCATCCAGAATCAGGACACGTATTAGAATTTAAACCCCTGCCACTCACCATGTGAAGTACCTTGTGACAGCAACGACCATCTCTAAAATCGATGCACTCTAGACTCGGATTTAATTCCTGCATCCTAAAACAAACTGTGTAAATATGATCCTGTAGCATTTCCTGAACTTAATACTTACTAACTTTTCTACTTGATTGATTGTCTTCTCTCCTTCATATTCAGCTGTGCTCTTAAGTTTGTTGTTCTCTCTTTCTCTATTTATTTTGTTTTATTTAAAAAATTTTTTTTCTGGTACTGGGAATCGAACTCACGACCTCACCCTTGCCAGGCAGGCGCTGTGCCACTGAGCTAAATCCCCAGTCCCATCTCTTTCTCTATTTAAAAGTGTTCTCGGGAATGATCTGGGATCAGTCATTTCTAAGAATTAGAGCATGCGCATTCCTCCTTCCGGATGCGCGTATTTGCCTATAGTAACAAGTTAAGCATGCTGAAGCAAACTTTACTGCTAAGTTTCTGCTCAGGTAGGCCTGGAGTGAACCTAGATGTGTCCTAAACATTTTAGTCCATTCCCCATCTATTCTCATTTGGGGACCTGATACCATCCTTACCTGGAATAGCCTTGAATGGCTAGCCACTAGCGTGATGGCTCTTCTGCTATATCTAACTAAACATGTAGAATTTCTCTGCTACTTTTCACCTCCTTCCATAGGAATCCTCTCCCCTATAATATACAACTTTAGTAATTTATGTCCCCAAATGCCCAGCACAAAACAATGCTAAGAAATCTTGAAGGTCGAGGAGTTAAGATTCACAAATCTTGTTTCCTGCCTTGATAAAATGTGGGTTGCCATGGTGATAGGAAGAGAGGGGAATTAGGAAAAGATGAGGATATATTATAAAACTTTTGAGAATGCTTCTTCCTCTGAGTCTAGTCTGGACTAAGATATTGCTTAATTCTCACCACATGATGAAAAATGGTCAGTAAACATGGCTGCATTTTCTGTCCCACCATCTCTGCCTTCCCTGTGCTAGCCTGAGTTCTTAAAAGCACCAGACCTGCCAGTGGGCTTATACTTCTATGGTTTGCAGTCTAAGACTTATTTCTCATTGTGAAGTAAAAGACTTGGAATTTCAAGCTTCATCAAGTATGTGGATGATTTGGGTAAGAGAGATCATGCTTGGAGTTGTGTTCTAAATGTGGGTAGGGTAGACCTTGTGCCATCCTCAGGCTCCACAGAAGGAGGGGAGAGGGACAGAGTGGGCATTTTCCTAATGAGCACAGAAATAAATGCTTCTGAAATATTTTTTGTTGATGAAACATTCTTAGTCAAGAGCTACAAGTTTCTTATATAAAGGGAGATAACTGGAATATCCATTACAACCTCCTCAACTTTTTATAGGGATTTAGAGTTTCAAGAAAAGCTTTAAGCACAAACACTTATCTTGACTAGAACTTGACTCCCCTAGCCTTGGACCAAAGTGACATTTGTTCCTTTGACTTAAATCTGCATCTTAAGTCTGATGTGTACAGTTTCACACTACTGTTGGCTCTGTAGGTCCTAGCACCTAGAAGGCAGGAAATGACAGAAAATGGTAAACATAAGAGCAAAAGAGAGTCACCTTGTCCCTAAACTCTGGAGCATGTCTCCACCTCTGCCCCGTGTGTCCTGTTATCTGAACCCCATCTTGGAACCACTGGGGTCTCTACCAGGGAAACCAAGAGAGCTGCAGATTTGCTCACACATTGGAAGAGATCTGGCTCCTTGTCATAGCAACTGTGTGTAAGGAGACGGAGGGGCAGGAGACAAAAATGTGTCTTCTGAGGAAACCTCAAGGGAGTATTTGTGTAGACAGATGAGCTTTGAACTTACCTGTGAGTATTCTGACATCACGTGGAACTCACTATTCTAGCAGTTCCTGTGGCCTTGATCAATATCACTCTTGCTCCCGGTTCCTCTCCCCTTACCTGATCGTTCCTCCATGCCTCTAAACTCCCACTGGCCTCTGGGACACTTTCAAAAGGCTTAATGGTTTTTGAAGGATTCACAGCAGTAACATCAATATGTGAAAGGGGGCTAGTAGAGGCTGCAAAGAATTTGATGGCACAACTCCTTAAAGCATTAAACATTTTCTCCCAAGGTTGATGTTGATGACTGTGACATGACAATGTGTGTTCAGGACATTTAGGATAGAGTGAGTAACTAATACACAGTGAAAGCACATTGGGAAACTCAACTAGAAGTAAAGAGAAACATAGTCTTAAAAGAGTGCATCTAAGTCTCAACTCGTTCTGCTGACATTCACTGCTAATGCTCTGGTCCACGCCACCGTCATCTCTCGCTTAGATGGCTGCAATAACCTCCCAAGTCAACTCCCTTCATCTATAATTGCCCCTTACAGTTTATTCTCAACACTGTAGCCAAAGATCCTCTTAAAATATATTGGATCATGTCTCTGCTGCGCTGAAGTCCTGCAACAATTCCCATTTCACTTAGAGCCAAAGCCAAGCTCTTACAGAGGCCCAGGAAGTCCTCTGCGCTCTGACCTCTGCTTCTCTGTGGCCTCATCACCTGTCCCTTTCTCCATTGCTCATTTTGCTCCTGCACTGCCCAGCTTTGTGCCTTTCGCTGGCTCTTCCCACGGGCTTGAATACTCTTCCCCAAGATATCAATGTTCTTGACTCTGTTTGATGAAGAAGCCCACCCTAACCACTGTTCAGAATTGTCCACTTTCTCCTGGGTAATCTCCTGTCCCCTTTACCCTGCTTTACTTTTTTTTTTTTTTTGTCATACAAGGCACATATCCTTTCAGGAAAATATGTAATTTATTTGTTATATCTACTGTTTATTAATTCCCCTCTCCACTAGAGTGTAAACTCTACATGGATGAAATTTGTGTTTTGTTCACGGATGTGTCTCTGGTACAGTGGGGTAACTCAGTAACCCTTATGGTGAATGAATGAATAAACAAAATGGAAACCCATCTCTGGAGAAGACCTATGTCCGAACAGATCTTAGTGCTGCGAAGAATGTGCTGACAGCTGGCAGCCTGTTGTGGGCCTGCTTTTAGCCTGGAGATCAGGTGGCTGCTTAATGTCCTAGTGACCACAAACAGTGTGTGCCATAGACAACCGCGAGCTCCTTGAATTTTGCCTTCCTGAAGGTGCCATCGGACCACATGGAACCCGGAAGTGGTTGGTCTGACATGGTACATGGGGGGCAGAGTCCTGCACTTCCACTGCCTGTTCTGAAATCTGGTCTAGAATGACATCTCCTTGGCAAAACCTCAGTCCCCACAACCCTGACTAATGTTCCGTTAAGACCTTGAGGTAGCAGAATCATTTCTCCCAGGAGCGTAGAGTGAGCCCTGGCAGATAGACAGGCAATCCATCCCTGCGTGCTGGCAACTGGCCTTGCCTCAACATCTGCTCCCTTCATTTTTCCTGTTACCACACACGTGCCAATTAATTTTTAACTCCATTAGCACACACTTCCTGCCACGCCACCCACCAGCCTTGCTCCCTGCAGACTTACTTTCCTCAGAGGGAACGTTCTGGAAGCATGATCCCCAGTGAACTTTACCGCGGAGTCGACATATCCGTGCAGTCTTATTTCAACCTCAGTCCACCATGCACTCTTTAAATGAAAAGTGCACACAGCACAAGACAGTACACAGCTCGTGGGTAGAAAGTTTGTCTTGAAAACATGAATTATTTACCATAGCAAAGAGCTCCTAATCCTGACTAAAACTCCCTGCCATCATTCCCCGATTTAGTCTGGCCTGGAGAGAGTTTAGGATTGATGGCTACATAGGGAGGGCCTGAAAGCCAGCCAGAGGCTAAAAGTCTAGGGAGGGGAGTTGTTGTCTCCCAAGAACTCAGCCGTTCCTTAGCTACCCTGATAGATGGGGCCTGAGAGAACTGTGCTCCGCCTCTGGAGTTCCTGAGAGTTAGGAAAGGAACAAGATTGAATTAGTGGCAGGCTTTAGTGGCCTGCTGGGAAAGGAGGTCAAGAGCTTCAATGTTGGCTTGGGTTGGGCCTTGCAGTTGGATTGGTCTCACACTCTCCCTGGGTTTTGGCCACTTTAAATCCTCCTGTTAAGCCTTTGCTCACTTTATACTTCTACTCTCAACCCAACTCCATCCTTCTTAAAGGCCAGCCCTACCCCTCTTCCTTTACGCACCCTTCCGAGTCCTCTAGTCCAATCAGTCTAACATCTGGAGATTGTCTTTGGTCCCTTGTCTCTTTCCCACACAGTTTTCCATTCTGCTGCTTTGAGCTATTTCCTACATATTCTTTTTCCAACTACCTTATCAAATCATATTCTGTAGACTACAGTGCTGACACAATCATGTTATAATAATAAGAATCTCAGGAGAGGTGAAAGGAAGTCTCAGTTAACCAGGATAGTATGACATTAAGGAGTTAGGGTATGATTCCAGTGTGAAGAAGTACTTATCCATGATGGAGACAGACTCCAGGGAGTTCATAGGATCATCCACTAAATTAAGAGGAGGGAGCTTTAGAATTTTTATTTACATTTACTTTTAATTTCATCCTCTCAAGTTTATACTGAGTGTATAATTAGACATATATTGTACTAGTCTAGCAGTATACATGCACATTTTTAATAAATTAATATAAATATAATGGAAAGGAAAAGTCAAAATTAGAGATGGGATGTGAGTTCAAAAGGCCCTGAAATGATTATAATAGAAGTCCAAGCAGAAACATAAGCACTTTGATCTGTCTACAGATTCCCAAATGAAAAAGGCAACGACCTGATTTTTAGAGGCAGCAGTCTACTATATCTATCGTAGATTTTAAGACCAAACCATCGCCATTTCTTGCTCTGATGAATAATATGACTTTAAAAAATATTCCCTTTTTAAAGGTTTTCAATATGAGCTTCTAACATAGAGACGAGGAATTTGTTGCTGTTTATTTAGGGGGTGCCCGGAAAATAGTGAGTGCTAAGCTCTGGATCAAGGTAAGCAAACGCGTAGAAACTGGATGGATCCTCTCAAGTCCTGAATTATTGAATGCAGCTTCTGGATGAGAGTGTCAGGGTGAAGGAGAGAGGATTGAGGGCCCATTACAAATCAGGTTCAAGACAGTGATCCAGGGGATGGGGGTTTAGCTCAGCAGCACAGCGCCCACCTGGCAAGTGTGAGGTTGTGATTTCGATTCCTGGTACCGGAAAAAACAAAACAAAACAAAAAAAAAGCCAGTGATTCAGGAGTTGGCACACATTTTATCTAATCTGAATATGCAACTTGTGGATCTGAGTTGTTCAATCCTGTCGTATTCCAAAGAATGTGGCCCCTGGCTGGCTACCTGTAGACAGCTTTGGAATGTCCTCCCTGCTAAGAAAGTCTTTGCAGACCCAGGGCCTCGGGCCAGACTGTATCAGTGTGGCTTTGTGAGGACTGCAGTCAGCCATGTGGGTACTCCATGCCTGTGTGACTGGCCCCCAATTACAATGCCCTGGACAGCAGGCTCAGGTAAGATCCTAGGTTATAATATTCTGTAAATATTGTCACACACTCGTGCTGGGAAAATTAATCTTTAATTCTACTGGGAGGGGAGAAGTGGAACCTTGTGTCTGGTCTCCCCTGGACCCTACACTATGCTCCTTTACCCGTTATTGATTTTAATATGAATCCATTCAGTGCAAGAAGCTATAACCATGAATGAAACAGCTTTTCTAAATCCTGGGTCCTTTTGAATCTGATGGTAGTCTTGGAGAACTATAGCAAGGTATTGTGTGCATCTATGAGGCACATAAAAATGTCTGTTAGCCAGGCATGGTGGCACATTCCTATAACCCCAGCTACTTGGGAGGCTGAGGCAGGAAGATCACAAGTTTGAGGTCAACTTGGTCAATTTAACAAGATCTTGTGCCAAAACAAAATTTAAGAAAGGGCCAAGATATACTGGAGCACTCGCCTAGCACTGGGCAAGGCCTAAGTTCAATTTCCAATAAAACACACATACACACACACACGCACACAATCCATCATACAATCTTATTTCATAGAGTATAAAGATCAGAAAGTTTAAGCAGACTGCCTCAGATTGTATCACATGGGAAAAAGATTTAATATAGAACTGTTTGACATTAAGATGTATACTCAGATTTCCTGAACTCAAACACTGGCTCTGTCCCTTACTAGCTGTGCGACCTTCTCCTTTCCCAAATTACTTAACATTTCTGGGTCTTCAGTTGCTTCCTCCATAATGCAGCGATGCTAAAACAATTGCTTTCTCTGTGTAGCAGAAATGATAAAAACAGCCTCAAACGGCTGTTGCAGTTGCGAGGATTTAGCAAGACAGTGTTCATAAAGGTACTTAGAAAAGCACTTGGCATATGGTAAACATTTAGTAGTTATTAGTTTATGTAATTGCCATGATGAAGGCAGTGCTTAAGACCAAATTTATTCTAAACTTGAAAAATCAGGACACTAGTTACGTATTTGTGTGGTGTGTGTGTGTGTGTTACAATTCGTATCTAGATGTCCTCCCAAAGCCTCATGCATTCATAAGCAGGAGATTGGGGAAGGGAGTGGGTCTTGAGGACGTGATGCTGATAAGTTTATGGCAAAATGTGATGTTGGAAGGTGGACCCTTGTGGGTCACTGGAGGAGTGGCCTAGGAAGGTTTATGTCCCTTCACTCTCTCTTCTTTCTGCCTCCTGTCTATCCTGCTGTGACCAGCTCCCCGCTGCCATGCCTCTGTACCATCCACCCTGCCTTGGACCAGCTGACTATGGACTGAAATATGAGCCAAAATAAACCAGCGGTAAGGAGCATGAGGAAGGCTGTGTGTGGAGTGGTCTGTGTCCCACACATGTATGTGTCAGCTGTTTCCAAATCTCGTTCATTCTGTTTGTTCACATGGTCTGTTACTTCATGTTTTACTGGTCCAGTTTGATTCTGTAGAACTAAAGAAAATGATCTGGCTCTGTACTTCTTTCTCTCTTCTTTGGGCTATAGTTTCCATGACCGTGGCAGCCATCTTTGCTGTAGACCAAAACTCACACTGATAGCAAAATGGAAAGGAAAAAAGAACCTCAGTTCTTGATGATATTCTTCATCTGCTCAAGCCTTGAAATCTTTCTTTTAGATTTCCAGCTATATGAGATGATACATTTTGTTAGGGTTTAAGTCACGTTGAGTTACGATTTTTTTTTTGTTTGTTTGTTTTTTTGTTTTTTTGTTTTTCTCTGGTACCGGGAACAATTTTTTTTTAACTTGCAGCCAAATGCTCCTTAACTGGCAGCTGAAATGCTTTGGTTGATTTTCAACTTTGCTACTCTGTCTTGGAAAGTCTAGAGACAATGAAACTTTCCTTCAATCACTGAGCATTCTTTACAGGCAAGAAAGAGAAAATTATGTCAAACTAACTGAACCAGGAAAGAGGTTATATTGGTTCATGTGATATAGAATCCTGATCTTTGGGTGAGTTGTAGTTTTGCTTTCTGGTTCCATTTCTCTGTTTTCACAGTTCTTTCTCTGTGTAAGCTCAGGATGGCCCCATAAGACACCTACATGGCAGAATCTATCTGTTGTTCTTCCGGAAGATATTTCCTAACTTCTGGTTCCTCCATGCTAGGTGGGGGCCTACTTTTGTTAAGTGCATGCTTTAGTCTCTTTGTGCTGCTATAACAAAATACTCTTAACTGTGTGGTTTATAAACAATAGTAACTTATTTCTGATAGTTTTAGAAACTGAGTGTCCAAGATCAAGGTTCTAGCAGATTCAGTGTCCACTTCCTGGTTCACAAAGAGCATCTTCTCGCTGTATCCTCACATGCGTAAAGGGACAGGGGAGCTCTATAGGGCCTCATTTATAAAGGGACTAATCTCATTCATGAGAACTCCACCCTTGTGTTCTAATCAACTCCCAAAGTCCCCACCTGCTAATACCATAACCGTAGGGGTTAAGATTTCAATATATGTATTTGTGGAGGTGGAGGACACAAACATTCAATCCCAACATTCTGTTCCTGAGCAACATTCTCACATGCAAAATTCCATCCTAGTAGCCCCAAAGTTTTAAGTTACTCCAGCATGAACATAAAAGTCTGAAGTCCAAAGTCTCATGTAAATATCATCTAAATCATATTTGGGTGAGACTCAAAGTATAATTCATTCTGAGGCAAATTACTCTCCAGCTGCAAAATCAAACATGTTATATGTGTCTCCAAAATACAACAGTGTGACAGACACAGAATAAACTCTGCCACTCCACAAGTGAGAAATAGGAAGGAAGAATGGAACAGCAGGTTCCAAACATGTCTAAAGTCCAACACAGCAAATTCCATTAGACCTCAAGTCTTGAAGATAATCTCCTTTGGCTTGATGTTCTGCCTTCAGGTCTACTGTGATGTCTTTCCCACCTTCTGAGCTCGTTGAGATGGTAATTTTGCCTCTACAGCTTTGCTGGGCAGAGATTGGGAACGCATGGCTCTGGGCAGCTCTATCCCTGACAGTTTTCTGGGTACTGAGCATGCTGCTCAGGGGCCACTGGGGCTGTCCTTGGGCTGTCCTGGGGCAGCCAGGCAGCACGGTGTTGGTATGCAGGGAGTAGAGCCCCCCATGTAGGGCAGCACGGGCAGCACCCACCCATCCTGCGGGTTCAGGCAGCCTCCTCTTTGCATTATTCTGGTGTCTTGGATAATAGTTCTGGGCTTCTGTGCAAATGGCTGACTAATCTCTTTCAAGTGGTAATTTAACAGTATCCTATCCTCCATCGACTTTCTCATTCTTTTCAATAAGGATGAAGGGAGAATGTTCCAAATCCTTAAATTCTGCTTCTTTTTGATGAGCGATTCTATATTTACATCATTTCTCCCCTCATTTTACTATACACAGTCAAGAAAAGTCAAGCTACACCTTTAATACTTTGCTTAGAAATTTTCTCAGTCAAACGTCCAACTCATAACACAGTTTCCAGGTTCTACCTTCCATAAAACACTACAACAAGAAAAAAATTAAGGTGCTGTCCTCATGACTATCTTTTCATGAATGTCCCATCTCCTGATACCTATCACTTTGGGCATTATAATTTATTTATTTATTTTTTGTTTGTTTGTTTGTTTTTTGGTTTTTGGTTTTTCTCCGGTACCAGGAACCGACCTCACGACCTTGCGCTTGCCAGGCAGGCGCTTTGCCGCTGAGCTAAATCCCCAGCCCCTGGGCATTATAATTTAATATGTGAATTTTGATACATACAAGTAGTCAGTCCACTGCAGTGTATAACAAAGATTCCCTGATCTCAGGGAAAGTGGGTGCTGGGCAAGGTTTAGAGGTAGGTGAGTGAATCAGTCCTAGACAAACAGAAGCCTTTGATGGTTTCTGAATGACACCATTCCACCCCTGATAGGGTGAATCATGTGAGGAGGGCCATTGCCTTGTCTTCTGTCCTTTCTACCTATTGACACTAAATACAAATGGGTGAGGATAGGACTATTGCAAAAATGATGCAAAGCAAATGAACCAATGCCAGCCACCTCTCACTTAAGAACTTTTTTTTCACAGCAGCAAACTACTCTAAGTGTTTGGGGGTTGCTTACTTTTAGCTGAAAACATTCTTGACTAATACAGACTACCTGTAGCGAGCCGGGTTACACGCTTCCTCATTTACATGAGGAAGGGGGGACCAACACTGTACTCTGAGGCTTCGCTCAACTAATCTTTTGTCCCTCTCTCCCTTCATAGGCTTGAACTTGCATGTTGGACTCATGGCCCCTCCCCTGGAGCCCCCATGCACATCTAGTCTTTTATTCTTCATAGGGGTTCCCCTAATTAATTCTTTTATTGCATCTGCTTCTCTCATGCCCCAAAGACACCAGTGGTGTCTGCTGCGGTTCGGTGCTGCACAAGATTGATCTCATAATTGCCCTGAGAGTGAAAGCCTTCTTCAACTTTGCACCCTGGAGTCACTTGCCTCCCTAGTCCCAGCCCTAGGAGAAGGTGAATTCGCTAGTCTTCTCGGACTACCTGGTCTCTGTCGCAACTAAACCACTCAGCTCTGTCCTGGTGGAGAGCAAAAGCAACACTAGGCGACGTACAAGTGTGCCTGGCTGTTCCTGTCTATTTGCAGAGTCCCTAGAGACCCTGTGGGCTACAGTTCTCCGACCCATGATAGAGAAGGCTGATTGGAGGTAAAGGAAAAGTGAAGTCAAAGAAGTAGTTCAGATGAAAAAGAATAACAGCTGATTATACTGAGAAAATGAAGGAAAAAGGAAGTTTCAACTTTCTTCACATTATGAAATCAACATACATTGATTGATAAAAAGTGAAATTTGTAGGAAAAATCAAGAAAGAAAAACATTAACCATAACTCCTCAATTTAAAGAAAAGCATGACCACCTTTTTCTGTGTGTATTCCTTTCAATAATTGTCTATGTACATATTGCCAAATTCTCTGTAATTATGCTACTTTTACTCAATGTTATTATCATGCCATACAACTTAAAATTCTTTATAGAATTAAGTTTGATGGCTGTGCAATATTTTACATGAAAATTTTTTACATAATATTGGGTAATTTAGTTAGCTGTTCCCTAATTGATGTTTTTAATATTGAGTCCAATATCTTGAGAGAGAGAGAACTTGTGCTGGGTGTAATCCTAGAACTCAAGAGGCTGAGACAGGATGATTTCTGTGAGTTTGAGGCCAACCTAAATTACCTATCAAGACTCTGTCTTAAAAAAAAGAGCACTTGGAGATTAACCTATTAAGAACTGTTCTCAATTTTAAAAAACACATTTCTGAATGATTTCATGGTCTCAATATTTGGGAAAAGAGAGTTCATGGCCTTTTCAGAAAATTACAGAACATATCAGCATAATAAAAGCTCCGAGAATTCTGTAGTAAAGAGTGAAGACCTTATTTAACTGAATACAACATTTCCCAAATACACTTGCTTATTAAATTCTGCTTCCTTCCTTTATTTTGGCCAAAGGCTTATCTTACCTTGCAAGACTAGTATTTGAAGGAACCCACTTTGAAATGGTTGTTACAGGGCTTTTCCACTGCAAAATGAAACCTAGAGGTAAAACAGTATCAGCAAAGTGCAGTTCTAGAAGGAGTACAAGTGACTTAGTGGATTTAATGGGTAATCAATAAATGTGAATATAATGCACTTATTTGTTTTTATTACTTCTAAAGAATCTTTTTATTGCAATTAGGGGAGGAAGGAAAAATATGTCAAATAAAGATTATAGATGGTCACTGAACTGAGGCAAGAAACTAATTTACTAATCTTGCTACAATTGGGGTCTTAAAGAAAATGAAAGAGAATTCACCTGGTTAAGAGTTATAGATTTCTGTACTTTGAGGGGAATGATAAATGAAGAGAACAGGTAGAATAATTTCAGAATGGAACATAACAGCTGAATATTATTTATATTTTATTATATATCAAGAGTATTGGAGTGTTAAAATTTCATCTTGAAATATAAATCCAGAGACATAGTAATCTGTACCAGCATTTCTGAAATAGTGAAGTCCTGAGATGAAATTGGCACCCCGTGCATTTATTTATCAGTTCATTGACACTCTTATCATTTTGTGGAAACAAAGAAAAAGGAAGGAACATTTTGTGTTTTCCAAAGCATTCTGCTTCTTTTTTCTTTATAGACTTACTTTAGCAAGAATCAGTTGAACATTCCTCTGTTGGGCAGAACCATTTTAGCATCTCTCTGTATAAGGAGATTACTACTTTACAGCCAATGAAAAAATTGAGTTTGCATTTCTTAGTATAAGGAAGTCATATAATACACCTTCACTATAAATACAAAGGGCCAGCTCTTGGCTATATCATATTTAAACAACTTTTAGACTGTTGTACTAGGAAGATGAAGGAGGTTTAATAGAGTCTCAATTAAATGTCATCAGCCTTATAAATGGCATCAAAATCTCATGTAATATCTTTATTTTTAAAAATAGGGACCTTTGTCAAAAAAATGGAAGGAAAAATATATAAAATTAGAGAAAAACTTGTTTTTAACTTGCAGTCATTGTATTTGTCTTAGATTGTTAGCAAGAAAGTGATGAAGAGGAAAACTATATGAATGCTTTTCAGGTAACATACACTCACGTTTATATAATGAATATATGTACCACATTGATTGATACATCAGCAAAAATATCTATGTAAAATATTTTTCCTGGAAATACTTTTCTGTTCCTATGTCACAGGAATATACTCTGTCATGATCTCAATTCAGTCTGGAATACTCAGTAATAATTAAATCCACTAAAATAAATACATTTCTTTTGTCATCCTTACTAACTTACTATCTAGACTGAAATCCTGAGCTTGTTTACATTTTTATTAGTGGTAAGTTGGGCTACACTATTGCATATTTATAACTTTTAAAAATTGATCTTTTTCTAGATTATAAATATAATCAGCAAATATTTGCTTTCCAAGCAAAATACATTCAATTCTCTTCTTCCATTTGGATCAAATTAGCATTTCTTTGTGTATGTTTGTGTGTGTGTGTGCGTATGTGTGTGTTTTTGAGACAGTTTTTTATTATGCAATTCAGGCTGGCCTTGAACTCACTTCCTAGCCCAGGCTGGCCTCAAACTTGCAGCGATCCTCCTCTCTCAGCCTCCCAAGTACTGGGATTACAAACATACACTATCACACTCAGCTTGAATTAGCATTTCCAAAAGTCACTAAATCCGTGACAGGGAGTCTTGAGTTTATGATAGAAATGGGAAGTATGATTTTCTATTAAAGTTTTTTAAGAGAAAAAGAAGTGCCCACATTGAAAACCTTATCATGATCCCTTTTGTCCTGGTTTTTTTCCCTACTGCTTCTTCTTTATCCAAACACCACGTGTCAGTATTTAGGCTTGGGACATTGGCTCCTACTTTCCCATTTTCTTTAACAAAAGCACAAGCCAGAATTCTCATCAGAAGTGAGGTGTTTCTTTGGTGATCACATCCTCATCTGAGGCAGGAAGTACAACCTCACTGAGTAAAGCTTACATTCAAATGATCTCTTAAAAAAAAAAAAAAAAACAAAAAAAACAGCCAAAGGCTTTTTAGTGATCTAATGGAATCCAAATGTATGAAGCCAATTGATATTGAGATTAGTTTTCTAAATTTAGTCAGTCATCTAGTTCTCTGGTATGAGCATTGTAAGTCAGCATTTTCCCCCATACAAAAACAAATTAAATTAAGAGAACTTCTGTAAACATCATTTTTAGTGAGAAAATAGGAGACAGGTAATATAATGAATTCTAAAGTACATATAAAGACCATAGAACTTCTAAAGAAAACATGTCAGAATATCTTTATGACAAAAGGGCAAGAAAAGTTTTCTTAGGCAGGACACAGAAAGCACTAACTGCAGAAGAAAAGATCACTAATTAGACTTCAGAGCAGAAACTTCTGCTAATCAAAAGACACAAAAAATAGGCAAACCACTCAGAGAGAAAATAGTTGTCTTATACGTCTGGAAAAGAGCTTGTATTCAAAATATATAAAGAATATCTAGCATTCCATCTTTTTAAAAGACAAAAATCTCATTAAAATGGGCATACCCAGAATTATCCAAATTGCAAAGTCTGAAGGCACAGTCTTCCACATAACTACCCTCAGTTTTGACACCAGACGCAAGTTTGGGAATTCCAAAACCACCATGAGGTTTGATAATTCATTGGAAGTACTGACAGAACTCACTGAAAGCTATTATACTTATGGTGTAGTTATTATAGGAGAAGAATGCAGAATATCAAACAAAGGAAGATCACATAAGGCAGAGGCTGGGTGGATTCCAAACAAGAAATTTCCATTGCCCTGGGATATGTTACCCTCTCAGCATCAATGTGTGACCATACACACAGGTACTGCCAACCTGAGAAGCACAGCAATGCAAAGGGGTCGCATCACCTATAAAAGGAAAAATTAGACTAGCTTTAGATTCTCCAGAGAAGTTGTCAGCTCCACAACAATTTAAGATACTTAAGGAAAGAAAAGTGTAAGCCAATGATTTTATATTCAGCCAAACTTTATTTCCAGCAAGAGTAGAGACGACAGACAAAAGTTTTGAACACGCAAAACTCAGGAAATAAGAGAAGCACTTCTAAATTGGCAGGGTGAGGACATCCAAAAATCTGCTTTGTAAAAAAGGAACACAAAACTCACAAAAATTGTCAAAATCAACTTTTTCAGAACTCTGGAAATTAACCAGAAGCATGCAACAATAAGAGGAGCATTTATTCAAGAAAAGTGGCTGAACTTTTATAAGAACATTGAACTTTGTGGTCTTTTAACTTGTCCTGTTCCTAGCTCTCTTTCCCCAACAAGTATCTGGTAGCCTCAAAAACCAGCAGGCGCACAACCATGATAGCTATGAAAACCAGCATTTCAACAGTCCCTGGAGGGGTTTGAGTTTGGAACTCCCCAAAAGCCACATGCTGAGAGAACTGCCACTCTTTCATCTGCCAGTTCCCTGAAAAAGCCCCATTCTGAAAGCTGTTCTTTATTTGACCTCAGAGCTCACTCAGTGAGAAAAGCCAAAACCCCATACCATTTGCTGACACCAATCAGTCGCAATTGTTTAATATTGCAGCTGCTGAGACAATGACACAAGTTGGGGCACACAAGGTGCAGGCTGAGGTAATTAATGGGTATGTGCACATAGTGAATGGTCCGTAGGAGGCTTTGGAAAGCATCACATTTTCCCAGGAGGCCATGTGCATGTGAAGGACTGTGTGTATGACCACTTTTGGCTGATGGTGAAGTTTGACCCATGTAGAAAATGAAAATTAAACCAGAGTTATACATCTCCTAAGTACTGAAATATTCCCAACATACACACAGCCCCTTAGCAAAGAGTGGGAGACTTACTTATTAGGCACTTAAGGAAATCTATGTCCCATTATTAGCTGGGACAGACTAAGCAAACCAAGCAGAGAATACAAGGGTCGCACATAGCGAAGAATGCAGAGTTCAAGAATTGCTCCAAGAAGATCATCAAACAAATAGCAACAACAAACCTGGCAAGCGAAATATTGGTTAGAATTCTCCAGGGGTGCGGGAGGAGGGAGGGAGAGAGAGAGAGAGAGACAGAGAGAGACAGAGAGGAAGTCACTAAGCTGGAGGCCCAGAGGGGTCCCTCCTGTGTACTGACCCCCTGTACTACAGCACAAGCCCTATAGAAATAAACTTGCTTTGGTGTTCCTGTAAAAAAAGGTGAAAGTTTATTTGAAAAAATTAACTCGTTTATTTTTAGCTTAGAATTTTGATATTCAGTATTTGTAATTTGTAATATTTTCTCCTTTTAGTTTTAACATGTAATTTTTGAAAAATATATAAATACTAATACTACTTTTTATGTTTGATTAGATTTGGAGTGAAATATATTCAAATTTCATATATGTTTGTATATGCTACCTTTTACCCTGAAGGCTTTAGATAATGTTTGTCAGAAGAACAAAAGTTATGGGAAACTCTTAATTACTTCCAATATAATTTTGCTTGTGGTTTTCAAAGGCTGAGGAAAAAAGGAAAAGTGGAGTAAATGCCTAAGAGGTAGAAGTTTTCTTTTGGGGGGGGTCATAAAAACATTTCATAACTAGACAGAGGTAATTTTTGCACAGCACTTTGAATATACAAAGTGCACTGAATCAATCACTTTAATAAGGCTAACGTTATATTACACAGATTTCATAAAATATAAATTTTATTTCATTTTTAATGAAATTTTTAAAATACATATAAAAGTATAATTTTGCTGAAAGGAAAGCAAGACAAAAATTTAATGGATAAATATATAATACTTCATGAATCATGTATGTTTTATTTTATTATTCATCTCAACATCAGCAGCACATCAACAAAACATCTAGACATGTGCAATCCAGGCAGTAATTAAATTCTGTCATCTTTTATATCTCGCTGACATTTAGGCATATAAAAACTAGACCGTTGTATGTATTACTCCATTTTGTCTTTATGAATGAATACTTATCAGTGTAGAAGAAAGCATACTTTAGCAAGTGCTAGTTTTAATGTGCACCTTGTATAATATGTAACTTTTAAGTATTTAGACACAGGATATGTTGGCCTGAATTTGTGCTCCTGCCTCAGACCCCACCAGGATGAGTGATGGACTTGTCCTATAGGACATGATCCATCAGAGACAGTGAGAAGGACATAGCTCTGGGCAGCCCTTGAAGCAATTCATCCAGGGATGCATGGGGAATTCCAGAAATATTAACCAAGTGATATTTTGGGGTAAATGATGAAATTCTCTATTTTGGATTAATTTTTCAATCTGATTTCCATATGTTAATCTGCATGACTCATTAGTCACATTTCAAAAGACAATTTACATGGAAGAGATGTTAAAAGTTTATTACGTTAGCAGCAGCATTCCAAATAACTTTGCCAATCTCTTAAAAATATACATTCAAATGTACATTGTGGTAAGGACTGATCTGAATATCAGTATTTAAAATAGATGATTGTTTATCCATCAGTACAGTACAGATTTACCCACCCACTGATTTCTTAAATATATCCAATAAAACACAGATAAAGTAAGAGAAAAATACAAGAGGTGATTACTTACAGCGCAAGTATATATCCTAAATTAATAGGCATGGTGCAGTGAAGATCTAAATATTATGATTGCCACAGAGAAGTTAAATGATCACTTCATAAATTTCATCTGGTGTTGTCAGGGCTATTGAGGACTCTACCTTGAAATAGCATTGGCCAAAATGGCTTTTTTTCTTCTTGAGTCACTGCACCCAGTTTTACCTTCAGGAAACAATCTTAGGTACATGACAAACATCCTCTGGTATCTACAAAATAATTATTGTTCTTAGTTTTTACCAAAAGTTAGAGGCTGAAGACATTAGAAAGGTCAGGGACTGACCTCCGTTTCTTTTGTGGAAAGAAAAAAAATTCCGGCATTCTACATTGCAGCTGTACTGAGGGCTGGTGTGACATTACAATTCTAGCAGGGTTTGATTGACAATACTGCATGGGAGCCCATCCAAAAAATTAATCTGTGTTGGAGACAGCGAGACACCCTCGAGACACTCAGTCGGGTGGCTCTTCTCCACTTTTTCTTAGACATTTTAAGGATTATACTGATTCTTCTGTCCTTGAGAAAAGATACCATGCGGACACAGAGCATCTTATGTCTGTACTTCCAGCAGGTCAGTCATCAGATCCGTGAGCTTAGTCTTCCTCACAATCATACTGAAATGTCAGTTTTGTCAAAAGATAGCATCACATTCATGTCAAATACCTGGGTGGAGGGGCCGCACGAGGCCATGGAGATGCTATCTACAGTGATGGAGGAGCTTGAGACGGGATCGCAGGTGTTGTTGCTAGGTCCAAGCCATTCTCTTTTGTCAGTCCTTCAGAAACCCCTCCATAACTATCGAGTTTGAAATAATCTTTCATGTGAAACACTTCAAAATGTCACATTACAATTGTTATTCTTCTAGCTAGTGTGGAGTTTTTGCGGAGCACAAAGAGCAGAGAGGAGAAGGGCTTTTGAATGTAAACCCCGAGAAGGCAGGCACCAGTCCCTCTTGAGGATCTGATAGCAATTTTAGTTTTGAAAGATGCCTAGAAAAATCTGAGCATGGGCACGAGATAACTTTGAAGTTCACACAGCCTAAGACATTGGAATGCTCTCGAAGGTGCAATTTTACCCCAAATCTTCATGCTTGCTATTTATTTTCTCCATTCCCTTCAGCCTGCACACTGAGCCCTCTTTCTCTGATTTAGTCAATGACCTTTGTAATCAAAAGATAAACTGGGTCTTCCAGGAAACCAAAGTCACAACTCAGTGGTTCTATTTCTGTGCCTCTCCCTGACTCTGAGACCTCCGAGAATGACAGCCTTGCCTTAGCTTGTTTCTTGCAAAATACAAATGAAAATGCTATTGAGAAGAGAAAAGCTACTTCTCAACTTGGCAATCTATTAAAAAATGTCCTTTTGTGTTCCTTTCCCTGCTGAAGTATCAGAAAAAAGACAGAAAACAGATCTTAAACACAAACCCTTTGGGTAGGTTGTGGGGACCACCACAATCTCTGACGTCAGAATTGCGTCCTGTCTTGAAGAAAGGGAAAGGCTATTTTACTTACTGAGAGATTAAAAATACCGTGTGCAGCACAGCTAGGCCTGAGAACTATCATTTCCCCTCAGACTTCTGCTTGCTGCAGTCTGCTGAAAGATGCTATGGCTGACTGACCCTCGAAAACAGACACTGTGATGGTGATATATTGTGGCCCTTGAAGAATTTAATTGTCAAATTGACATTTATCAAAAGCCTTAGTGCATTTAAAAGATAAATTGTGCGAGTTTGGTTCAGATCAAAGAGCTCCTGCCTTTTCCCATTCAGAGCACAGACTAGCTTCGGCAGGCAAGTCATGTGTGAAAAGTGATCCTCTTCCACTCCCAGCTCCTTTAAGTACTGCGGTGGTGACAGATAATCAGAAATTTAAATGTTCGCCTCCTCTTCAGAAAGTTCTTAAAATAATGGAGGATCCATTGAGAGTATTTGTATTTGAAAAGAATGCTAAATAATTTAGTGCTCCGGAGCAGGATGCGCTGTGCTGGGCAGATAAATGATGGAACCCGGCACAGGCTCTCTGCAGCAGTTACCACACTAATTACAGATCAATTACTTCCCAGTTGTTTGCAACCTTATCAAAGAATAGTGAATTTACTGAGAGCGAAGTGTGATAAGATGACTTTTCATTATTACAGTAGATTTGTTGAAACAGCTCCAACACTGAGATTAATAAGCGCTCTCCCAGAGGTAATAGGATCTGTGCACATATAGGGAAAATTTAAGAGCTGAAAAACGGATGCTGGGTGCTATCATAAGAACCCTTCCTCTCATTAATTGTTATCACGGGTACATTCATAAAGCAAAAGTAAGGCAGAGAAATGACCCATTCACTGAAACTTGCCTAAAACAATGTAGCTCTTTACTCCCAAAGAGGCATCCCGGAAATCAAAAAATAGAAGTAAGTTGGGTTTAGAAACAAGAGAAGAATCTCTGTGTGTATGGGGAGGGTGGATTGTGTTTGTGTTTGGGTGGGTGTGGGTGTGCATGTGTTTATTCTAGGTGAATTCCATTTTAGTTAGAACAATCACAAAGAGACACTGTGTCTAGTGTCACTATGAAACTGATTGTCATGATTTTTGAAGGGGTTGTCCGTGAAATCACTTCAAAGCTGAGGCCAGCGCAAACTGGGGTGACAAACTGGGGCACGCAGCAAATTCCTACCAGAAAGCAGAGGCCTGAGAGGAAAGCTAAGTGCTCATAGAGGCCAAGGCATATTTCAGGTTACGTAAATGATGTGTGATACGCTTAACACAATAAGGGTAGCTGTGGGACTCTATTTTTGTCTTTGGTAAAAATTGATAAATAACTCACTGAGTAATACTTGCATTGTCTTGATTTTATGAGTAGGATACCAATCTACATGAAATGCAAGGCCTCATGCATGTTAAGCATGCCTTCTAGCCCTGAACATCATCCTCAGCCCCCTACCCTGATAATCTTTTATTAGGCCACCTCCATATCTCTCATGGTAGCCCCAAGTTGCAGTGGGCATGTGGACATGTGTGGCATTGTTTATTTCAATTTGCAGGATAATGCTATTTTAAAATTTCTGTTCTAGGTGGAGGACACTGGGGAAATGAGGAGAGAACTCCTCCATGACTTGGATAAATGGGAGTCATGTTTAAAATCCCAGTGAACATGGATGAGGCAAGATTCTGGGCGGCAAGCGTCAGCTGTGGGGAATGGGCAGTCCTTCAGAAGACATGGTAGTCGTCTTTCATGATTTTTTCCGGCCTGCAAAGGAAATAAATAACTGTAAGAAAAAGGTCAGATCTCTTGAACTGAAAAGTGGTAGGCAAAGGAGAGGCAAGGTGGGCGTGTGAGGCAGGACTTCGTAGGTCATTTACTCCTGATCTCGGTCAGCACTGCAGATAGGTGTATAAACCTAATAAGGTTTTCCATAAATGAGGCTTGAACTTCATTTCTGGGCAATTCCATTCAATGAATCCCTATGTGATTATCCATATTTTCTGAGCATCCTCAAATAAGCGAAGTGAAGCCCAATATGCAGCCTCGTGGGTGTTCAGTGACAGCGATTGTGTCCCTTTGAGGGTAAACCGTGGCAAGGGTGAAGACAATTCAGATGCACTTCGCAAACTGGGAAAGAGGCCAGGGAAGAGCACGTAACATTGAGTTTGGACAAATAAACAGAAAGATGATAATGACTAGGGAAAATGATGTAAAATTTACCTACATCATACTTTTCATACTTAACGCATATATATATGCATCCCTGTGGAAGGGTCTTAGGAATAGTTGTCAACCAATCAGTACCTTTTTTCTAGTATGGTGAGCCACGGACACCAAGTTAACAAGGTGAAAAAAGTATGTAAGTGTGGCCAAAATAGTGGTAGCTTTTGTGTGTTTACCTTGCATCTTTATGCCACTACAAAGAAACATACGTAAAACCTGTATAAGACAGATACAACATTTTTGAAAACTTTTGCTATTGATGTCTAGAAGGTAGCAAAAATGAACATTTGTATTCTCTTCTTAGTGGCTGTTAGTTAGGCTATTTGTAAGGTGATAAGAGAGAAGAGAAAGCGCAGAAAAGCCTTTGAAAATCACACAATGGAAGGTCGACTTAAATTTCTCTCCTCTCCCTGCGTACTGTCCCTATCTTATCTCTCCTCTCACTTGCTGTTTGATTTAATTTACTCTTAATTATTTGGATGAAGCAGCATACTACTTTATACATTTTTGTTACAGACTTTTCCCTTCGTTTGATGTATCAGACTGGGTGTGTGTGTGTGTGTGTGTGTGTGTGTGTGTGTAACTCTTCCATAAAGGGGGAAGAGAGTAAGGGAGCTTGCGTTTTGTATGAATTACACACTGAGAATATTTAGCTGGACTATCTTGAAGCAGATGTGTTTGATGTATTCAAACATGTGCATATTCAGAAATCATGAGAAGTGTTGGGAAAGCTGATCAGTTCTCTGCATCCTTCCTGCAGAGAATGTTAGTACAGAGGATCTCTTGGTGAAATTGAAGAACAAAGATTTATGAAGGGAGGGGGTGCAAAATAAAAGAAAATTCCACTTAACATTACATTCATTCAACCTCCTGAGTCGGCTTCCATGGAAATCCTTGACCTAACACTGTAGCTGGATTTTAATAAAGGTTAGTTTTCTTACCATTCGTACAAGGTTTGGCTGAGATTATGATAAAAATAATACAATCTCATCTCTGGGTTGTAAACCATCCCTCGAATGATTAATTTGACTCTGTGCAGAATGTTGGCAAAGTTATTTAAGGGAAGAGTTGGATTTATTTTCCTTTCTCAGAAGCAGTGCTTCCTGATCATTATGGAGCTGGAGGAACATTTTTGCTTTAGAAAAATCTTACCCGTGACAGCCCGAAATGCACATAGTTGAAAAGACTGATTGATTGGAGTGTTAACTGTTATTTTCTAAAGCATTATGTTTAAATCTCATTTTAAGAATTTATTTTTCTTATTATGAGAATAATGATCACTTACAAAATTGTGGAAAATTAGGGAAAAATGGGAAATACACCAGTATCACAACAGAGCTACTGTTAACATTTCGGTGCATTTTTTCCCTAATCTTATACTTCCTGTACAAAGGATGTTTTGCTGGTCGGCTTCTAGAGTACATAATCATGCTTATTTGGAATTTTGTGTCTTGCTTTTCTTACAACATTTTAACTTAAGTATTTTCTATGTTATCTCATAATCTTTATAATCATTGCAATGGTTGTATAACATTTCACTGAGATGATAAACTGTGGTTTACTTAACTGGTCCACTGTTGTTGAATATGTAACTTGTTTTCCTTTTTTTGCCATTGTTTAGAATTGTTTCCTTGGAACAAATTCCTAGGAGCGCTGTTATCAAGATGAAGAGTATGAATATTTAAAGTGATTTCACTGATTTGAAATGCAAATAGCTAGGAGAAATAGATTTGATAGGTTTGTTTGATTCTTTATTATAATATTATAACAAGGCATTTTTTTAAGCTAGAGGAATAGCAATGACATCAGTTGAAAGCCACTTTGAGTAAACCAGTGCTTGCTCCATCATAAAGATTGGACCTGAAGCTCCCTCTGGGTTCCCCTTTAATGGGACCCATACCATGACAAGCGGACATCATTTTTATGGGACATCAACTTCCATACTGGTTTGCTGACTGTTATTTGCAATCCTTTGTCATTTTACATAGCAGATTCTCAAATTCTCCCTGTAGAAAACATCTACAATTTCTGCCCTGAAGCTTCTTGATGGTTTTTTCCTTCACTACTTATGAAAATTGAATTTGCTTTCTTTTATGCCTCTTAGTAGGCAGAGTAAACTCACCCACAGACACTCAAGGGCAAATCTGCTAACATAAATAAAGAGAATTCGGCTGGATTTCAGAAAGAATATTTTAGTATAGGGGAAAAGTTTTAGATCACATGAAGTAGATTTATAAGGGAGAATAATTATACTATATTCAAGTCTCACAACTTCTGCTGCAGGTGATCCCCTGTTACATGGACAAACATTCCAGGAGGGAAGTGCTGTGGGCACAGTCCTCTCCCTGCATTTCTGGGACACTTACATCATCACAGTAACTCTCTATGATGAGAGTGGGATTGTCATTATTTTACCCTTCCCTCAAGACTTCGCTTGCTGCTCTTTCCCTGGATACACTCAACCTTGTGCTATGATACAATATAATGTCAACATCTGTACCAACAACCTCAGCCCCATAGGCTTCCTGCTGGAGAGGGGAGGGTAGAAGCAGGTGCTTTCTAGAGCACAGTCATGCTCTGGCTCACTGATACAGAAGTGGAGAACCCTGAAAAGGGGACTTTTATGGGAGGAAACAAGGTCATACTCCAAGGCAAGCAGTAGGCAAGTTTTTTCAATCCAGTATTGTTAATTTTTTATAATAAATTGCTAACTTTTCAAGTGGGGCAAAATCATAGGAAAAAATTAGGACTCTTATTTCTCCTCTTAAAAATCCAAAAGATAGCATTAGGCTGCCTATCCATAAAGTACTATCCTGAGTAGCAACTCCCCTCTCACCCTATGACGTTCTTTTCTACTCCCATGCCCCCCACCAGTTCCTATTCATTTCTCATTCTTTGTGACTTCAGTCACTTTCATCTCCTGGCCAACTAGGCACCCGAATTTGTGACTTCAAGATGCAAGAGCGTGGCTGAGAATAATTGGGGGGTGTTGGATCCTATATCAAACATGAAAGTGTCTTTCCTTTCTCATGGATGCGATAGTCTCTTTCATAGGGGTCACTGTTGGTAGCTGCTCTGATTCCTTTGATCATAAACTATTCTCTGGGGTTTTTTGCATTTAACTATACAAATTCTTGGTTGTTTACCTGCACGATCACATAAGTGATCTTGTTCACACTGACAATGGATTTGGCTTTACATTTGCTTAGGCATAGAGCATGGGAACTTTTCCATTTCTATAAACCCAAATTCCATGGGATGTTTTGCTCATTGTATTAGCGTGATACTAATTTAGTAAGAAAATATAGCTCAGCCACTAAAAATTGATGTGTATAAGAAACTTGGCCATAGTTACTCAGCCCTGGGAAATAAAACTGAGGTCTGTGATGACAGAGAGGTTTGCTTTCTATCATATCACATTTCACTGTGTATTGTTTTTTTCCTACCACACAAAGATGTAATTTTCATCTAAAAAAAGCTAATGTTAATTTTTAAGTAACATGATGATAGAGAGAAGGGATTTTAATGTAAATAAAACATCAGTGTGTAATATTATATATACAGCAGGATTTCAAATTTACAGAAAATGACATTTTATGTGCATATTAAAATCCAAAAGAGAATCACTCACAACGTTAGTTGTTATCCTCTCTAAGTGGTGAAAAGCATTTTTCTCTTCATACTTTATGTATTTCTAAATTAAGAAATAGTGTTGCATTATAATATTTAAAAATTATGTAGAATACCTAATTTCAGAGTGAGACTGGCTTAGCTTATTTGAGCTTTTCTCTCACTGACTGCTTCAATATGAGGCTGGCCCATTTTACAGACAACACAACTGAGGATATACAAGGACATGGGGACAATAGGGACAATCAGACCTTATATCTGATGTTTATAAGACTGTGATGCTCCTCAGGTGAGTGATATTTTTCACTCTTTTCCTTTTGGTTTTTAAGAAGATAAATTCATTAAATGGCCAAAGCAATTGAATATCGTCATTTGCTGGTGTGAAAGGTAAATACTGTCTCCTAGCTTTATTGCTAATAATATGTGACTAAGTAGTTCTAACAATAAAATGGGAAATGGAGATCAGAGTACAAGAAAAAGAGAGCAGAGTACTGTCAAAGTACCGGTGTTGTTATATGGAACACTTTTATGTTTTGTTTTATGAGAAAAATAGGCATTGCGTTAATAGCTTTTCATTTTGAACTCTAATTAATAGATATTAAATATTTTTTACTATCACGAGAAGCAGACATTAGAGTTTTTAAAATGAATATCATACAATATCCATTAAAACATTTCAGTGTAATATTAATAGGCAAAGGGAAGAGTATCCCAGAGCATTTCACTGATTTATTTATTTAACCAAGAGAAAGCACTGCATTAGATCAAAGTTAAGCTAATTACTGAAATGTATTTAGACATCCCTAAACAGAGGTTGGGATCTTTATAAACATCTCTTGCATTCTTGTCTGGAGATGAAACAGGAGTGTCGCATTTAGAAGACTATGTAAATTATTCTTAGCAAATCACTGAGCAGGTCTGAAATGACTTTACAGAAATGTTCTCCCTCAGGTGTCAGTTGTCTCCCGGTGCCCACAGCGCCCTTTGCACGGCTGATCAGCCCTCTAGGCTCTTTCCCGGGCTTCATCTCTTTCTCAGCCCCTACTTCAAAAGCAGATGATAAGGGCCATTCTCCCAGGCATATTTTCTGTCTGCAAGTATTAGCATTTTTTCCTTATTCTTTTCTGCAATTTAAGGGCAAAAAAAGTGGAGCTCTTTTCCAAAATTGGTGCATTCCTTTCAGCTGCAGATGGGGCCACCTGCAAGTCGTTCTGCCTGCCCTCCATTTCCAGAGAGGGGGGAAAAGAGGCAGGCTTTGTGCTCCCTGCTCCAGAGCTCCTCATCCTTGCATCTATTGAAGGACACCCCAAAACATGATTGTCGCATTTTAAGCAAGTGGGTGGAAAGTGAGAATTAGAAATTTCCAACGTCTTATTTTAATCAGGGCACATTCTGTTTTGCCAGTTCCCCTCTGCTGCAGAAGGTGTCTGGTCCTGACCGGTATCTCTCCTTTTGTGGCAGGGAGGCCCAGGGTGGCCTAAAGACAGACAGATATGGACCAGAGCTGCCTTGTTCCTTCGTTAATTCAATGACCATGAAAAGTAAACTTTCCTGACACAGTTTTGTGGTTCACTGCTTTTATTCCCCCTGTCCTCTCTGATCACAGAACAACTTTTAACTCTCTCTCAATAATTAGTCAGCATCCGACAGCTGAAATTTAGGTCCCTCTGAGAAGTGGTAATAAGATTCTAAAGAGTTTTGACTAAAACCATTAGCCTATAGCACATTTTTAGAAGTCCTTTTTTTCCCTTCAAAATTCTTCCACTTTGAAGAAATCAGAACCTGGGCAGAGTTATGAATATTTAATTCTTGATTCCTATTTTGTACAAGCAAACTAAAAAGAAAAAAAAAAATCCAGCCTACTAAGAAAAATAAACTATTTACTCTGCTGACTAACAATCTAATTCCTGGACATATCAGACTTCCAATGCTGAGACTCCACTGGTCTCAGGAAAAATTCCAATCATCATATTAAAAGTCCCAAAAAATGGATTGGTAATCAAGACAAAAACCATGCTTTTCCTTAGGAACTAGCATCTAACATTGGATTTGTCCCATGGATGTAGGCTGTTTTCTTATGCAATCTATCAACCATGGTATAAATATACTGATATAATCCTGGTCAATTTCCAAATCACTAACAAAGCCAACATTAGGAAGAATGTAGGAAGGAATCAAGCCCCACAGATTTCTCTCCTCCTCCAACCTTCTTTCTCAAAAGCTCATCTCCTGGATCTTTTCCTCCGAAGCCAGAGCCCAGTGCTCTGGGGCTCCTTGACAATCCTTCATCTGGTTCTGTAATTCCCTACTCTGAAATCACTGGTTCTCACTCTGTATTGCTACTAAGCTTGAGGCCTCCCTCACATCTCTTGAAAAATGCCCAAGACTTCTACCACTCTCCAGGTGAAACTCTTGGTGCACACTACTAATCTTAAGACATGAATCCTAATTGAAGTTCTAGAAGAGAGTTGGAGAGAACCTGTTGTTCTCTGACTCATAGGGTCATTCCTAGAGACAATATTCCTAGATAAGTCCAATTACAAGAAAGTGGCTGCCAATTTCTCCGATGTAGCAGGCTGGGTCTGGCCATAAGTATGTGCGGAGGAAATTGGATTGAAATTAGTAAACCTAGCATTTACACTCACCTGAAATTATTTACTGGGAAGTCTTACTGATGCGTCTTTTCTGTTATGCTTTATAAACACAATTCCCTAAACTTATTTATGCTTTCCCTTTTTCAGCTGCAAGAGCCATTCACAACTGCACTCCTTCCATGTATATGTCATGATCAGTTGTGAGATGTCACAAGATATTTGTTACCAGTAATAATTTCTCTGGAGCCTGCAAAGCATTTGCTTTTCTTTTCTAGAAGGAGAGGTTTCCTGGCTATAGCAACTATCTCAGTCTTGTTACAGCTAGAATAACCTTCACAGTGCCCTTGGGAGTGTGTTGCATATGTGAAAGCTATCTACCATGCATGATAAGGAAGAAAAAACATAGACATGCTGTGCTACTATATTGGATCCAGTAAATTTGAAGATTATTAGATCATTTATTCCAAAGGGTTCCTATTCAATTAAACCTTATACCTAGAGGAATAAGGCAGGGAATAGACAAGAAGAAAATAGGGAATGCTGATAGGTCAAAAAGAGGCAGCAACTAATCTCCTTTGGCTGATTGTTTCCAGAGAAGAATAAAGCTCAGGGTTTCCAGCCCTTGTAGTTTTTCCAGAGAAACTAGAAATGCAAATTTTAGTTAAGAAAACACTTTGTCTGTAAACATGAGGATGTAGGTAAAATGTAGAACCTAATTCACAACTTCATAATACTGTTTAGACTAAGGAGACACAGTCAGTCAGATTGGTCTGTAGGCCACAGTTTGGGATGTCTGAATTAAATAAAATATTCACCTGCAAGTCTCAGACATACTCCATTGGCATTGAACGACAAGTGAGATCTAGGCTTTGGCTGCCTGGGACTGATACAGGAGGAAACAGAAGCACCAAATGTGGGTTACATTCAACAAAACATGGCAAACTGTTAGGAGCACCACCAAGACCATTTGGCTGGGAAACAGAAAAGTTCAGAACTCATTTTCTTATCCCAAGTTTTCTCTGCAGCTTAGTTTGGCTTGTGAAAGGTCTAGAACTTGAACCCAGCAGAGAAACCTCCTCCAACAGATCCACTTCCACGCAGGATTCAAGAGTAGATGGAAGATTCCTTAGTCAGGACTACCGCTGGTCTGTGAGATGGCTTATGGGCACAGACTCACATGCACAAAGGTTGTGAGCAAGTGACATATTTGCACAGAATAGGGGAAAAGGTCTCATCTCCAGGCAGTTACAAACCCCATGACAGATTGCACAGCTTGTCAGCAGACTTTAAGAGGGACTTTAATCCACCCTCATGACCTCAGCTGGGCACCATTTTCTAAGACACAAAATGCGGGGCACATTTGCCAATTTGCTCAGCTTCTTACCAGCCTAAGTCTGCATCTCCAGATGTGTTTTTTCTTTTTTCTTTTTTTTTTTTTTTTTTGAGGCTGATAAAATGTAGACTGTGTTGAAAATTATTTTCCTGCAGTCTTCCTACCTGCCGTGTGGATGGAAATCAGGAGCCCTTGGGATGTGGAGCTATTTAAAAATAAATGTGGCATATGTAACCATAGCAAGTGATTATATCAATTCTAAATGGACTTTGCCCTAAGAAAAATAAAAAGCCAAGCTTTGGGTTTTATTTCATTTACCAGAACCCAAGTGAATTGAGCATGATTGAAGTGCCTGTGTTGGCTGGGCTCCTCTATGTAATGCTGGCTCGTTGGACGACTTTGAGTGGACCCAGCTGTAAAACTAAGAAGCCCCTCTGGACACAATCTCTTCCCAGATGCCAAAAATACCTCCTCTTTGAGGAGCTGGAGGAGTAACTCTGCTCCAACAATAGGACATTCTTTCTTCTTGAAGGTTTTATTTTTTCAGGGAATAGGAATGGAGCAGGAGGTTATTCTCTGCCACAAGGCAATGCCCAGAGCAGGGACAGAGTCCTAACCTAGTTAGGAGACTGGGAATTTGATCCAGTGCCCCAAAGAGAAAAATCTGCATGTTTCTCATTAGACACAGCACCCTTGTCCTACTCTGTGTGTGTCTGCGTGCACATGCATGTGTGTTCATGCATGCAAATGTGTCAGTGTTGCCGGATGGAGACAAGAATCACTCAGATTCTTGGAAGCTGACTTTGTTTTTATTTCTGAGGGCATCTCGCTCTGAAACCTCAGCGCTGGAATATTTCACCAAGGCATATTATAATAGCATGGGCTATGCTGTGGGAGTATGAACACTCTCTTCCTACACATTGCTTTGTGGATTGTTGTATAGCCATAACCCCTGGTGGAAATGTTACCCTGTCTTTATTTTTCTCTCAGGGTATACTCAGTAGATCTCCCACACAACCTTGTAAAATGATGTCTCCCCGTTTTATTTGACCTCACCTCTTGGTTTGAAAGTCTTGCTTCTAGATTCAATTTGAACAACTGTGAGAGTTCAGATTGAAACAAAATAAAAAAGCATTACCTCTCCCTCTGATGTTGACTTTCAAATTGGCTGGAGGGCTCCTGGGATTAACAGAAGATGTGCGGATCTTCTTGTAAGAATAATTTTTTTTCCTTTCTTTTTAATAGAAAATCTCTGACTTAGACAAAGAGACCATCAGTCTGTCGAAAAATCAGAACATCTCATGTGACTACTGCAGTGGAAAATAAAGAGGAAACATAAACCGTGTACAGCGCCTCACTCCCTAGGCAGAAGCCACCAATTTATGAAGTTAGGAGGGGTAATTCAGCTCACTGGGGATCTCATGTAATTAAACAGGTGTTGCAAAATCTGATTCTGGATGGATTTAAATTGTCACCAGGGATATGCAATCCCTTTTTGGGGGAAGAAGGTGAAAATATGCAAATAAGGAAGGGTTCAGGACCTGGAGTTGTAGTACAGTGGTAGAGCTCTCGGTTAGCCTGTGCAAGGTCCTGGGTTCCACCCCCAGTTCTTAAACAATAAGCAAAGGAAACAAAACAAAACAAAAAAACCCAGAGGCTTCAATTTAATTCTGTACCTCTTTATAGGATTTGCTTTTTTCCTGTCTGTCATATTTGAACTATCTCCCGTACTCTCGCAATAAGGAAGCGGTGTTATAGCTTGTTATGTTGGAGTTGTGAAGGTAGTATGTTCCTCGCTGAAGAAAGCCTGTCGTTATTTTTCTTAATTATTTCAGAAATGTCATCTCCAGTACCATCTACTCGTGTGTACTATGAGGAGAAAATTGAATAACCACCCGTTTCCCGAGAACTGCTTTAAATGTCTGCAGTCCATTTTTTTTTTTTTTTTCAGATGGCTATGAAACAATTCAATGATATGGGAGAGCTTTTGGGATGATAGGAGACCCATTATGTGTAATCAGGAAAAAAATATTATGGTGTACACAGGCAGACTATTTCCCATAGTTCAGTTAGTTTAGGTTAAGAAATGTTTTCTCTCAGGAAATGCCTTTAAACCAGGGCTACATTTTATTTAATGATGTGGAAAAATTCCACAAAATATCCTTATGAGAAATGTATTTAATTTTCTCTTTTTAAGCCAGTCAGCAAGTAAAGTGAGCTGCATATTGCTCGCATTACTAACACTGCCTGGCAGAGCATATTGAAATATGCCTGGTCATGCACATTCAGAGGTAATGTTAGTTGGGAGCACTTTGTATGGTTGCTTAGCACTTTCCAGAAACTGATTGACTTCAGCTGCTGAAAATTTCTGCCTGGATATTGACAGATGTTGAAGCCCACTGTAAACTCCCCTTGCCATTTTTCTGTCCCTGAGTACAAAGGAATAAACAGAAGAGCATCTTGATATCGCTAAACAAGATCCTTGCCTTCTCCCAGCTTTAATAACTGAACTGAAGAAAGTGTTAGTGCTCTGAGCTAAAAGAGCAGTTGTCAAGCACAGCGTCTTCAGGGGAGGCAGGAGGAATAAAACGGCTCAGAAAGTATGACCAAGCCCTAACTGTGCACCTTACTTCCCTCCCACTCAGGCTACTATCATAACTCAATTTATCTTTTTCAGGGTTTAATCACAAACAGGTCACCCTCTGTCCTTCCCTGGGTCATTCGTTTCCTTTTTCTGCCCTTTGGTGGAGGAAGCCTTGCTCTACTCTGTGCTATCAATGCTAAAATGTAATAATGGCATTCTCAAAATCAGTGGGATTCATTTATGAAAACCACTGAGTTGACAGTGATAAAACAGTGTGCTAAATTGTCTTTCCCCCTACTATTTACAATTTGCAAACTCTACTTTTTACTCCAGGTTAAAAAGTAAACTGTAAAGATAGGCTGATTTTAGATAGAGGCATGTGTGATAGAAAATTTTTGGTGCAAATGAAACATATCTGATTTATTTAAGATTTCCACTCTCATTTGACCTTCTCTCTTGCTTCCAGCTCAAGGCTACTTGCTTGAACACTACAAAGAGAATGTGTGTTTTTTAGAAGTCAGTTATGCAAAGGAAGGTTTTTACGGGTAGGGTTGCTCAGGCATTTTAATTCTGTTAAAATTATCATAGAATTTGTTTTTATAGAATAACTTATACAAATTTTAAATATGTACACAGAGCCTGAAGTTCATACATGAGCAGCAAATTAATAGAAAATTTATGGACTAAGGGTCTGAACACAATAAAACAGTAATCCGTAATTCTGGTAAGGACATTACTTGTGCTTATTTATCTACCCCCTAAGGTCAATTGTTAAGAGTTTTTGAAGTGCTAATAACTTTTTAGGGGAGGACGTCAGCTATCAGTTAAAATGAAGCATTTTTGTTACATGGAAAGAGCTTCTGCCCCCAGACTGTTGATTGCGGCAAGGCGGTGGATAATCTTTGGAATATGTGATTGGTGCAGCCGTCATTTGAAGCCAAGTGTTTGGCCTTATCTTGATCTGATGAGAACAGAAAGAAACCAGTGTCTTGCAACACAGTATTTCATCTCTTTGACCTGGAGACAGATGTTATCTCATGCTCAGCAGAGGTTATTTCACACATAGCTTTTGGATCCTTGGGAAATATGCTGACCTTCCTACCAAGGACCCGAAGATTCTCCTCACGAAAAATCTTGCAAGAAAAATAAATATCTCCAGTGATGGTCAAATCTTGGTCCTCCCTCACCAACTGGCTTCTTTCACTAGCAGCCAATACCTGCTAAGTCCAAGTTGGCCGGTGTCTCCATAATAAATGACCAATGCGTATGTGTTCCAGGTGATTGCACTGAGCAAGGGAAATAAGTGTATCTCCCTTGTAGTAATCAACTAACGTCCTATTGCTTTTGATTTCCCTACTGTAATCTTTGACATAATACTTTATATTTAGCTCTATATAGGGTAAAATATTCATTCTTTTTGTTTTGCTAATTTTCCTGGTTATTCATTCACACAGTTCCCTTTTTTCCTCCTTCACACATACAGGTTAAAATATGGAGTTGTTCAAATTTCAATGGGGGTTGGAATAGCTCAATAAAGTCTCTAATAATTTTTCTCTATTGCGGAATAAAACAGTGCTAGATTGTTCAATTTCATACCATGTATTGGGCCATCCATCTTACATTTTCTATTTTGAGTCCTCACCTAAAGTGGTTGCCTTAACTCTTATTATGCTTGGCTGTCCTAAATCTTTTTGAATAAAGTCACCACAATTAATTATACACTTTAAAATAAATATTTTAGTAAGTGCATTAAAGTTGTTATATTACAGTGCTGTGTTTCATTCATCTTTCTTAATTACAGGCATAATATATAGTAATTGTAGCAATTTGGAAAAAATAAAAAAATACAAATCACTTTTAAAAAGTAATGCTGGATTAATTGTCCTTCACCCAATTTCGTTGTTTTTCCCCAGAAACAATTTAAATTGAATATTGATTTTATTTTTTATTTCGGAATATATTAAGACTATGGCTACATATTGAATCAATTAGTCTTTGAAACAAGTGTTTTAGAATTCAAGAGGCTCAGACTTTATAAAATTTCTTGTATCTCCTGAGAGCAGAAGAACTTTCTAATTTCCCAAAATAATTCTTCTGGACTAATAGATCAGGGGACCCAATTCTCAAACCTTTATTCAAGGAAAAGCTCCCAATGGAGCCTAATGTTTAGATAATAAGGTAACATCAAGGCTGTATTGTCTGTCTTGTCCAATACTATGGTCATTCACATGTCAGTCCTCCTGGGAGCTCTCAATAAATACCATCTGGCTTTGGAGATTTGAAATACTTACATGTCTTAAGTGCTAAGTAACGACTTCCTGGAAGATTTTACTTTCCATCAATGTTGTACTAAAAGTGATTGCAAGAGAAATTTTTGTTTTATCTTAAACTTTTGTTCAAACTGCATCTTTTAACTTACTGGCTTTAAATCATACTCTTTGTGAAATTTATTTGTAGAAACATGGTGTTTCATCCAGCTTCTAAACTAAAATATGTGGTTTCTATATAAAAGTTCTCAATAACCTATTTTGTGTTCCTCTGTTGATCTGCCTCTTCTCATCTGAATTTAATATATGTATTTAATCATTCAATTTCTATAATTATACACGGGAAGGTTTTTATTTCCTGTGTTATATCATATTGTAAAGAATTTCTGTTTTCTTTCTAATCATTTATCTGCTTCATCACACAGGGATTGTTCTTTCTTGCCCTTATACTTTACTTTTGAAAAGTATAGTGACCTTCAGTGCCTGTAACTCAGATATTTACACAACCTCAAGGCTGATTCTAGACTACTGGGTTATGTTTACTCGCTTTCTTTCCTTTTGCAGGGAAGGGTCCTCTTTTCTATGTTAAATTTGACCGCTAGGCTGTGGTTGCAGTGGCTTACTATATCAAGAGTTATAGAATTGTAGACTGTCAGTACTGCAAAGTTTCTCTGAAATTCATCCAGTTTAGTACTCCTTAATCTTTTGTATTTTATTTCCAATCAATGTGCCAAAATAGTAAACTTCTTGAAAGCACTGACTATTGCTTATTTTATTCTATATTTGTTGTTCTGGGGGTCTTGTGCATGTGAGACAAGAATTATACCACTGAGCTATACCCCCAGCCCTAGTTTGCTAATGTTAACATAAATATCCCCAAATGCCCTAGCACTGTGCCTGACATTTATAACACACTTAATAAGTACTGAATAAAAGAATGTATATTCCTGGAACTCAACCATAATTCAGAATGATTACTTTTTCTCTTGGATTTTCCCTAGTTTATGTATCATCTATGGATAGTTTTAAAAATATTAAGATTGCAAAAATATTAAGCTTTTCTAAAAAAAAATTATTTTAGAACAGGGAAGATGGCATGCTGCTGTTGTGTGTTGAAAATGAAATGGAGAATAAACCTTTCTATGGTTGTTTGGAGAGCCTATATCCACCTGCACTGTTCTCCAGCCCACAACAGGTTTGCAGTCACCAGTTGAAAACCATCTGTCCGGCACCATCGCCCTCCTACCATTGTTCTCTCTCGTTACCATGACATCCTGCTTGGGGTCTGCACACCTTGGCTAGGACCATTGCTTGGAGGGTGCACATCATCCCTTAAGCCATCTTTCCATCATCAGCAGCATCAATACCAATAGTAACAGCAACTACAATTTCTGGTATTTATTGTCTGTTTCAGATGTGCAAGGCAATGTTCTAATTATTTTAGCACCATTAAATCATTTAATTTCATAGTAACATTATTAGAAGATACTTTTCTTAGTGTTATTTTACTGATTAGGAGATACCAAAAGAGTCAATAATTTTTTAAAGGTCACAACAGGGTTGAGATTCAAACTCTGTGTTTTTAGTTTTTATGTTCTATTTCTTGGAAAATTCTTAAATTGCTTCCTCTGAAATCTGTTGCTTGTAACACCACCCATAGATTGTACTTGTGTATCCACACATGTTTAAGCCCCTTTCACAAGAAAGACCTTTAGATGTTCAGTGAGAATATTACATCCCTTTGAATTGTCTCTTCTTATAGGTTAATATCATCGTCTTTTTTTTCTGCCAGATACTAGACTTTATGAGATAAGGCCCTATGATTCTCTGAATTAACCCCTCCCTTTTGTAAGTATCTTCCTGGTAAAAAAAACCCCTAATCTGGCAGAAGAATGGGATGGTTTCTAGGAGCCTTGTATTATGGTGATCATGCCTCTCTAAATACCCTAGAATTAGATCATTTCATTTCTCTGGTGGCTCAGTTTAAGTTGAATACCTTCTAGAACTCCTCTGTGTCTCACAAATATATTTCAGTTTGGTCCCGTCTCCACTGTTGTGTATAATTCCACCACTGTTAACTTTCTCAGGTGCTGTAAGTGCCTCTCTGGAGTTGATCTGCCATCAACAAACTCAGTATCCTTCTTCTCAAGACCTTGGTCATAGGGCTCCTCGGTCCTCACTTCAGACTACTTTGATCCTCTGATCCTCAGTGTCAACTTCTGTATTCCTCCTGCTGGCAAAAGCACAGCCCCGCTCTTCTGCAGCAATCCCAGAGACACTTGCGGCACTAAATTCCCACCCACCTTGCCACCATGTCAACTTTTCTCTTCCCTGCCATCATGCACTTAAAACAACCCAAGACCTGCACAATTTCAAGATTCTGGAGAAAGGAGGAGAATAAGAAGCAGTTCCTTCTCAAAAGAAATAAGTATTCTGAATTCTTGAATTCAGAAATGAGCAACACTCCTATTTCTGATAAATTTTTAATAATTGCCTAATTAGATTAGATTTTTTTTGATATATTGCAGACCTGTGAAAGAGTTGAATTTGAAATAAACACAAAATAAACTAGTTTTCTATGAGTGGCCATCACGTCACCAGCATCACCACTAGACCAGGAACAGTGGTGGAAATTTGGCCATATTATCGCCTCTTTTTGCTTGTTTATTTTATTGAGCAATAATAACAGTGCTGGCTTACATGAAGGTAAAATGATGAATTAATGTAAATGAATTCTAAAATGAATGACACACTGAATGAAATTGTATTAGATTTCCTCAACCTAGTAATTTCATCCAGCCATCAGGCCCTGTGAGGTAGCCAAGGACAGGGAGAAATTGCCAAAAATGGGGAAAAACATGTAGTTTTCTCTTATACATGTCACCAGGTTATGTGATCAGAGGATTCTTGGGACTTAGCATCTTGTTTTGTTGAAGAGAACTTAGCCTCGAAGATTTCCAAAATTCCTATAAGGTGAAGTTTAAATTAAGGAACTTGCTTCTACCGTGAATGTGAGGAAGATATAAGGACTATGTATGGAACTGCCTTACCCACAGTAAAACCAGCACCTCTGACAAGAAAGGCCTGCCCCAAGAAGCTGGTTCAGTGCTAACCTAACACCTCCTCTTCACCCTTCCTCATTGTTCTCAGCCTGTGCTCCTCAAACTGACAGAATTAGCATCATCTGGGATCTTATTAAAAATTCTAATGACAAAGCTCCACCCAGATTCACCCAGTTAAATATTTTATCTGTCCATCTATTGTACCAGAAACTCTTCAGGAGGGACCAGCCCTCTGTGGCTTAACAAGACCTTCACCTGGTTCTGGTGCACACTAAAGCTAGTAAGTAGTGATTTACATCAGGGAGAATTACAGTGGCTGCTCCTCCCTACCCCCAGAACCATATCCCAACAGTCTTATATTTTGTGAAACTGCCACACTGCAGTTTCCAATCTAGAATCCATACACCATTGTCTGAAGTTTCCGGAACATGCCTCAAAGATCCTGGCCTCTTGTACTTTGCCTTCTGCTTTTCTTTTATCTCCACTGCTTGCCCAGGGAACTCCTTTTCACTCTTTGAAGCCCTCTTCAAGCAAGAGTCACCTTTATGAAAACTTTCCCAGCTACCCACTTCTCACCAGGCAGCTCTGACAAAGTTACTTGCACCATCCAAACTGGCTCTCTCCTCTGAACTCTAGACCCACAGTGCCAACGCAACCTGGTGATCTTCACCTCAAGGAGTTGCAGTAAACCTGAAATTCAGCATGTCTCTTATGGGATGAAACATCTTTTCTCACCTTTCCCCAGTCTTCCCTCAGTCTCTCATTTGCTTCATCTCCTCTATTTACTCTTTGAAATTGTCACTGTCACTCACTCAGTGAGTGCCACTGGAAACCTGGACGCCATGGTGGACTACTTTGCTTGCTTCCCTAATACTCAACCATCACCTACTGTAATTGTCTACATCTTCAACTCTATAGAGACAGCAGAAATGGTTCCTTGCTGATGTTAATTCCCACCCCCACGCTCATAACCTGAATGACCCTGTTCATTCTACACTGAGGGGTCATCCTAACTTGTGAAGCTGGTGGTAGCATTCTGTACTCTTGAGAAGGTCCAGACTGACCTATCTGGGTCTTGGCTTCTCATTCACTCTTAACTTCTTTTTCCACAATTTTATTGTGAAATTTTCAAATATGGAGAAAAATTGAAAGAATTGTATAGTGAGCACCCATACATATACCGTCTATTTAGATTACACAGTTAATATTTTACTGTACCTGCTAGATCCCAAAACGTGCTGCTTCATCCTGGTTGTCAATCTGACCAGATTAGAAGTCTCCTGGAGGGGTGCCTGGATTGAGAGAGTAATTCATTGATGAGTTCACAGCCCAATGGGCTATGAGGAGGGGACACCTATTTGGAGAAAGTAGGTCATGGGGCATGACCTGGGGACTATATCTGGTCCCAGCCCCATTCTCTTTGGCATTTGCCCTTCTTTTTTCTTTCTGGATACCCTGAGTTGAATGACTTTCTTCTGCCATGTTGTTTCCATCTTGGAATCAGCCAATTGTAGATTAGGACCTCTGAAACCACGAGTGAAGATAAATCCTTCCTTACTTAAACTGCAGGTGTCAAGTATATTTTTCCAGCAATAAAAGATTGACCAACACACACAACAATCCATCTACTCATCTCTCTACACATCTATCAATGTATTTTCATTTGTAGTATATTTGTAGCCTGTTTCAAACATCAGGACCTTTCTCCTCAAACATTCAGCAGGCAGATCATTAACTAGGGTTCAATATTTGTTTACAGGGTTATTTTCATCTTCTAGGTAAAACTTACATGTAATGATAAGTGCACAAATCTTTTTTAAAAACTGAGTGATCCTAGGACAAATATATACACTTGTGTAAGTCAGACTTCTATCTATATTTAGAATATTACCAATACTCAAAATTTCCCCCATTCTCCTTCCTTGTCAACTGTTACTCTCTTAACCAACCACTATTCAGACATTTCAGCACAAAGTACTTTCTTCCTGTTCTAGAAGAAATTCTATGATTCTTTCACTTAGCATTGTTTTTGAAATTCATCTACACCTGTATATGTAATCACTTATGTTTCCCTTTAATACTGAGTAGTATTTCATTATGTGAATACAACACCATTTATTTTTACACTATCCTGTTGGTGGATTGTTTCTGTTTTTTAATAGCTATTACAAGTAAAGTTGCTGTGAATACCAAGTATTTTTTATTCAGTGCTGGGGATCTAGCGGAGGGTTGCAAAATGCTAGGCAAGTACCCCCAGCCTTATTGTAGAAGTTTTTGTGGATCCATGTTTTATTTTTCTCATAGTAAGCACCTACAAATACAATTTCTCAGTCATACTGTAGGCTGTACCTACTCTAGGTTGTATTACTTTGTACCAGTACAAATAATGTTTGAGAATTCTAATTGTGCCATGTTCTTGTCAATTTTTAGTGTTGTCAGTTTTTTAAATTTTAGCTCCCCATGTGTGTAATGGGTTTTCACTGTGCTTTTAATTTGCATTTCTCTGATAACTAATGATGCTAGTCATCACTTCTTATAGTCATTGGCCATTTACGTGTCTCCTTTTGTAAAGTGTCTATTCAAATCTTTTGCTCCCTGTCTTATTGAGCTATTTAACTTTGGGTCACTGAGTCTTTTGTCCAGTAGATTTTTGGCAAATAGCTTCTTCCAGTCTGCACTTTGCTTGCTCATCTTACCAGCAGCACCGTTTGATAGATGAACATTTTCCTTTGGTGAAGTCTATGTTTTATTGTTTTATTTATTTATTTTTTTGGATGGGTAGTTTTGCTTTGTCTAACCTAAAAACAATAGCAAACACAAACTTTAGCTTAGCGCCCAATTATAAATACATTTTCTTGTTTGTTTTAGCTTTTATGTTTAGGTGTTTGCCTATCTTAAAATAATTTATGTGTAAGACGAAAGGTAAGAATATAGGTTTACTCTCTTCCATCTGGGTATTCACTTTGTTGGTAGTTATTTTGCCTTTTATTTACTGTATTTGGGAAGAATTCATATTCCTACTGGGCTGCTCTTGCACTTTTGACAAAAATCAAATGCCTGAATAAATATAGGTCTATTAGTCTGTTCTCTATTCTGTTCCATTGACCTGTTAATCTTTATGCTACCACCAAATTGTCTCAATTATTACAACCTCATAGAATATTGAAATCAGGTAGTACAAGTCTTCAAACTTTGTTTTTCTCTTTTAATATTTCCTTACTGTTTGAGGCCTTCTGCATTTCTGTATAAATTTTAGGATCGGCTCAAAAAGCCTACTCACTCAGCCTTAATTTTTGACATGTTACATTCCATTTCTACAAATTCTGCAAACTAAGGAGAGTGAAGAAACTTATCTCTTTATTAAACACTTGACCATATAAAGCATTAGCTAAGGACAGAAATTTTTAATAGCACATTTAAAGCATGTTTTTAATTTTATATTAAAATAATCCACTTTTGGGTTGTTTGTTTGTTTTTTGAGACATGCTTTTTCTATGTAGCTCAGGCTGGTCTGGAATTCACTATGTAGCCCAGGCCAGCCTTGAACTCATGGCAATCCTCCTGCCTCAGCCTACCGAGTGCTGGGGTTATAGGCACGCAGCACCACATCTGGCTAAAATAATCCTCTTCCTACTTGACAAGAGCACACAATTCCATATTAATTTGTAACGAATAATTTTCTACAGAGACAGGTAAAATAGTGCAGCGAAATATTTCTCTATAACGTATTTCATTCTTGGGAAGAGTGAGAGGATTTCCTTATTACCAGACAATTGTTTCCTTTGAGTACTTGGTTTTAACAAAGAATAAGGATGTTAAATTTACCTGATTTTCTTTTTCATCCCCTAAGTCCTCCTCTTCATCACCTTGACTTTCGTCATTATTAATGCCATAGCTGACATTTATTGAGCAGTTACTCTATTCCCCTGACCCTAGCCTAAGAACGTTATTTATATTTCACTTTAAATCCCCACACAGCCCCATCTGGTCAAGTCTTGCTTTTATTTTCACTTCACAGATGAAGAAATTAAGCTTAGTGAGGAAAAAGACTTTTCCAACTTCCAACAGTGAGAAAGCAGGACTCAACCTCAAGTTTTTCTTATTCAAAAGGTTGACATTTCAACCATCTTCAATAAAATAATGCTATCCTGTACCTAATGCAATAGGTTTATCCATTTGAGGCTCCTTCAAGGACCATTTAAAACTTTTATCATTATTATTGGCGTTTCTGTAGCAAAGTATCAGGAATACCCTGAAATCATCTTCATATACTCTTCAAAATTCTGCAATTATGCAGTCCTGAAGACATCTGGAGAAAAAGATGGTTCAGTTGGCTTTTGCATTACATGTGGTTTTATAGCCAAAGTAATTTAACCTTCCCTTTTTCTCTTCACAGTGGTAAACTACTTTCATAGTGTCTGAGGCTCTCTTTATACATCATGCATGTCTCATTCAAGTCCTAAGCTATCTTTATGTATAAGTCAAACTAAAGATTGTCATGCCCCACTGCTTTCTATCATCCAAACATGTTGCTGAAATTCCAATTATGATGACTCTTTCTGACTGGCCATAAAAATTCAACTCTACAGTTTGGACTTTTAAATTTTACTATTAGCATAGAAAGAGTTATTAATATTTTTTGCATTAAGCTATATATAACACTTTGTACTGAGCTCTTTGTTTTGCTAAGAATTGAGCATATGCCTCATCATCCTTGCTCTCAGGAATCCAAAATTTCTTTTTAAACACACACACACACACACAAACTCTAATATGACTGCATAGGTAACTTTAGCATTCTGAGCTTTTTACTGACTCTAGATGTGGAATTGAAACCTTACCAGGTGTCCATACTGATATACAATAACTACTTCCAAGATCAGAATGATAATCTCTTTACTTGATATAAATAGAAGAGTTAAAGAATTCACACCCTGGGAACCTTGAGAAAAATACTTTTTCTGAAGGTAAATGGTAGAGGAAGCAAGAAGCAATGACACAGAAAAAAAATATACTATGTGTCCTAACCATGGGCTACAAACAAACACTCTATCACAAATTCATCAAGGAGTGAGAAGGGGATTATAGCCCGATTTTTTCCTTTTTTATTGGTGAATTTGTGATTCATAATAAATACATTCATATGGGGTATTGGTACATGTAGGTATCACATCTTGATCATTTTTATTTTTTTCCTCTCCATTTTCTCCTGTCACCCTATCCTCAAATCACACGCACTCATCAGTTAATAGAAATACTGTTTTGAAGATGTGAAATTAAACATAGGTATTTTCTTTTTGATATCCATTTTGTTAAACAGACATCATATCTGTGAGCTTCATGGCTTTGGATGAAAGCTTAATAAAAAAGTTAGTGCATTCTCAGTTTAATTTTATAAAGATCACATAATAATGGTGACAGGTGGAGCCACATGGGGGTGGAGGTAAATTGGTCTTCTGTCCCAGACGTCAAAGACATGCTGCAGACATCAGGGAAATGTCTCGTGGTCGGGAAAGGTAAGGGAACTCAGCAGGCTGGTCTTTGATACCTAGGGCTTTCATTTTTAATTAAAGAACATAACTCTCATGAAAAGTCATCATATCATCCTATTTTATATAGGGCTTGGATGATTTCTCTGTGAAGGAGATAGTAATTGGGAAAGTGTTTAATATAGTGCCTAGAAGGTGTTTCAGGTCTAATAAAAATCATAAAAGTTGACATTTATTCATCACCATCTCAATAACTATTCACAAAATCTTGATGAAGTCTTAAGTATAACCCCACTGTGGAGATGAGAAAACTGATACTTTGGAGAAGTTTACTGACCTACCTGGGGGTCACAAATCCAGGAAGTGGTGATGTTGGAGAAGCAACCAGATTGTCTGATTTCAAGAACTATGCGTCTATTCACAGTGCTGTATTTTGAAACCTTTCTCCCTACTTTGGGTGTAGATTAGATTCCTAGCATATGTTTACTGACAGAGCTTCCTGGTATACTGTGTGATAAAATCATTTATTTCTCTCTATATATGACCTCGCTGGAACAGCACAAACCTATGTGAACCTTATCTTTAGCACTTTTTTTCTTCTAGCACCCTTTCTTCCAGAAAGGGTACCACTAACTCGACCCCAGTATGGAAAGATGCCCTGCTACTCCTTGTTGTCACCCACACAATTGTACCAATTTGAGTCTGGAGACTTTTCTCAATGTTTTTGGATATCTCTTACAATAGCCCAAAGCATCTGTCCTCCTCTGAGTGGGAACATGAAACAGCTGCTCACTGTCACTCATACATTTTTTTAGATACTTAGAAACCAGTTGCTAACACTTTCTGCCCCTGACTTTTCTAAGTCATAATTCTAGCTGCAGTTCCTCTTCTTCCTTTTCTCTCCTCATTCTCCTTTTGCTTTACATATAAATTACTTCTACAAAAGACCTATTTCCAAAATTGCTAATCGTTTTAGTTCCCATCCTCCAGATTCCCTTGACATCTGAATATTCCCTGGGTATCATGAAGAGGTTGCCATACAGTATTGAAATTATAGCCTCTGGGAAAAATTTTAAGCATGTCCATAGGGATATCTTCTGTTGCTATACAAATTACAGGCAAAACATTAAAGAAAATTATGGCTTTCTTGGTTTTCAGATGGTGTTTTGTCTAAACTGATGTAAGACAAAGGTGGTATAGATCATATTGTTCTCCCTGTGTTGTAAAGATATGAGTATAGTTGTTTGCAGAAAAATGTTGTATTCTCTAAAGTTAGCAATTACTCACATTTGTATATTTTAATGTATATCACAATGGATGCCAATGGACTGGAAATTCAGAGGAAAAAAATCAGACTCTTTAAAGGAATCAGGCAGGGCTTTATAGAAGAGGTATTATCTTAAAGAGTAAGTATGATGCAATGCAGTATGACATAAAGAAGTTGGAAGGAAAAGAAGTTAGAAATGGAAAAACAGTTTAATCAAAAATTTGAAGGAATGAAAGTATCTTGGAAAAGAGGAAATAGTTCTATTTTGTGCCACCCACTTTGGTTGATGTGTCAGAAAATATCAGGTGTGAAGCTGGAAATAAAGACTGGGGTTAGCTTACTTGAGATAGTTAAGCCGAAGTTGAATTTTCTTTAGGAAAACAATTCCGACAATGGAGCCTATAGTGGATAGAGAAATCAGTTTCAAAACTGATACAAGTATGATCACTGGGACTGATATAAATTGAGACTTACGGGGCACCCAAGGGAGAGTCCAGAATGTAAAATCAAGCCAGGGTTCCAAGAGGACAGAAAATATGAAAGGTCCTTTGGATTTTATGATTAGGAGCCACTGAAGCACTTTGAATGGGAAGTTCTAGGAGAATGGAAGACAGTGGGCAGAGATGTGTCTACAGAAGTGAAAAGAAGGAAAAGAACATGACGGCAATTTGGAAGCCAAGGGATTTTCTTTGTTTTAGTTTGACTTTGGCACAAGATATTTAAACATGTGTTTTCTTCTTGTTTAGAGGCAAGACAAATTGGATTGCTGTCCAGTGTGTTGGCAGATGACTATACTTCCAGCACTCTGAGAGGCAGAGAAATATTACAAGCTTGAGTCTGGCTGTGGCAGTTTAACAACATAATGAGACCAGGCCTCAAAATAATAAATAAATAAATAAGTCGGGGAGGGGGGTGTAGCACAGTATGGAGGCTCTGTGTTTGATCCTCAGTACCTCAAAAGACAAAAAGAAACAAAAAAGAAAAAGAGAAGGAGGGAAGGAAAGAAGGAAGGAAGGAAGGAAAGAAGGAAGGAAGGAAGGAAAGGAATAGGAGTCCCAAAGGAGATGAGAAAGGATAACAAAAATGGTTAGCATAAGAATGGAAGAATATCTTCTTCTAAAGAGAATAAATGAGTCACTTTATGAGCAAAATATGGGGTAAAGAACACAGATTTGAGGGATCTCGTATTGTTGGACATTAATTCTTTTAGTCAAACGGACATGGAGTCATCTATAGGGAGAGAGAGGAACAAATGGTGGCGCAGCTTTCAGAAGGGAGGAGGAAACTGGCATGAGCTCATGGAGAAGCACCGAAGAGTGAAGACATCAACTGCCGAGCAGTGGTGCGTGTGCAACCAGCAAGGTAAGTAGCACAGATGTGTAATGAGCATCCGCAGGCTGTTTAATGCAAAGACAGTGGAACATCTGACACATTCTACATTTGCCTTGATCGTTATTTTATCTCTCAGATATAGAGGAATGAGCCAGGAAGTTAGTAATCTCCTCTTAATTCTGATCAACAAGAGGGAAAAATGCTGGGAATAATGGGCCAGTGATTATTTCACCTGAAAGTGCACTGTAGAGTCAGACAGATAGTATGGATATTAGACAAGGCAATATGTAGAGACTTCCATGAACTCAGCAATATACGAATACAAAAAGGCAAGGGTGGCACATACCCATCATAAATATAAAAGAGAAGTAAGAGAATCTATTTTAAAGTTGACACAAAGACCCAGCTAAAAATAAATACGGGGAGACATGACTTAACGGGAGCGTAAGTGAAAATGATGAAAAAGAACTGACAATACCTCCCTTACACACCAAGGTGAGGGGGGCCAGTTGTGGTGAGCTCAGGCTGGATTACTGAAAGTGGTTTGAAGAACAAAGCACAGCCACCTTATTGGACTGAGTTTTGGTTGCCATGTCCAAGATTTTAAATATAACTTTGCTGCTATCTTGGATTTTTGCCACAGGCCCCAGTGGCATGAATAATACAAGAGGTATCAAATCCTCCTATATTCCAAACAGGACTGCTAGCTCATTTTTGTGGAACATGTTATCAGACTGTAAATCCAGTTTTGTCAGCATGAGTTCATCACCCACCTCAGGGGAAGATAAAAGAGGGGCACGCTCCACTCCTCTAGGCAAGACAGAGACTTTAAGAGAGCTCCTTGAGAGCACGACTTTATCTCCTGGAGTCTGGGGCACGGGCACAGCTGCCTGTCCTCAGAAGTCTAGGGTGGAAAATCTGGGTACATAGGCTCCGAGGTATACAGCAATGAAGGGGACAATATTGTGGGGAGACTGTGCTGCCACTGGCTAAAGGGACAGGTGCTGTCCTGGGGCTCAGTGGAGGGCTCAGCTCAGCACAGACTACAAGGCTGGAGGTCCCATGTGCCGAGGGGCCCTGGACCTGACCAGGCCTCTGAATAGCCAGCCGCAAGAGGAAAAGCTGTTTGGATCAGTGCTTCTCCAATTTTAACCTGCATTAGAATTACCCAGAACGTGTCTGTAAAACATACATTCCTGGAGATTCTAATTCCTTAGCAATGAGGTGGGGTCCAAAATACGTATTTCTAATAAGCTCCTGGGTGATGTTAATTTTGTCATCTGTGGACTGCACATTGACAAAAACACTGGTTTAAATGGCACCTGTGGGGCATCTCGGAGGAACATGTAACAGAGCCACACAAAAGAGAATCAGCTTTGCATGTCCATTATGCCTAGAAGTCATCAACAGCGCTTTCTCCTCTCACTTCTTCTCCCCAAATCTAACCTTCCCCAGTCTAACCCTAAAGTGCTGGGAAAAAAAGGCTTGAGAGAAGGAGAGGAAGCATCGTGAAATGAGCCTGCCGCCAACTGCAGGGTGCTCTGACCACTTCAGAGGACAAACCCTAAACTGGACATCCGTTTGGAGTTTTGGGTAGTCTGCAGTTAGCAGAGGAGATTGGAGTTACGGAGTTATTTGATTTTTCAGTGCCCAAAGGACTATTCTTAATTCCTACATTAGAAAAGCTAGGAATCTGTTTCAAATTTTGTACACAGGTGTAAAAAGAGTGGGTAAAAGAATACAGTTAAAGAACTTCAGGCTGTTTAATCAGCTGATCACACAGGGCTTCATTTTTCAAACTGTTAGCAGGTCCAGAGAAGCACAGCCAGGAAAACAGGGCACTAGGAGCCTCACCACAGGTGGAGCCAGGCGAGGAAACAAGGACCTTTGGCCTGGAGAAGACTTAGCAGACATAATAACACACTTAAGATACCAAAGGGTTTTCTTGTTAACAAATCATCAGCCTTCTCTGTGGCTTAAAGTATTAGCCTTCTCTGTGGCTTCTGGGCCCACAATTAGCTTAAGTTAGGGGAGAAGTCTGCTTGGGCTCAGTATAAGAATATGTAATAATTAAAGCCATGACACCTAGTGATGGCCACTTGCCTGAATGTTGGAAGTTTTAGATATGGCAGAGGGTAGATTTTGGGTGCCTTCTTGAGCACACCATGGGGCTGGGGGTGTGGCTCAGCGGTACACAGCCTCAGAAGGCTGTGCCTGAGTTTAATGCCCAGTATCACAAAAAAAAAATAAATAAATAAAAAGAAAGAAAGGGAGCACACCAGTTTCTATAACAACACTTTGCAGCCCAGAGCTAGGTGCAGTGAAAGGCGGGTTCCTCAGGCTAGGGTCACTAGCGCTTCCCAGCCTCCTAGCTTGCTTGCCTCCATGCACTGCTAGTGGAAGCGAACACCACCAATCCTACACTGCAACTCAGCCCAGAGACCAGAATTCTGATGAGAACAATAAGTCGCTTATGGTTTAAGTTCTGGTTCATTGAAATTTGGTAAATGGTCCTTTGTAATCAGGCCTTTCTCTTGTTGTTGTTTGTTTTGTGGTGCTGGGGTTTGAACCCAGGGCCTTCTGCATGCTAGGTAAGTCTCTACCGCTCAGCCACACCCAGCCCACAGTCAGGCCTCTCTAAAATAGAGTTTATAAGCGTGTATGCGATGACGGGGTCCTGCCTGGTACTCAGGGCTCTGACTTGCTCTTGCAATTTCTACTCTCATCCTCCTTTACCAGGCACTACAGCAAGAACACTGCTGAAACAGCCGAATAGGAGCTAGAGGAGTGATGGGAAGCCAGGGAAGTCAGAGACTGGGTGAGACGCATGAAAAGCCCAGGGCAGGTGGGGAAATGAGAACGACACTGGGCACATACAGCGCAGGGAGGGAAGAGGAGAGGAGTAACATGTTAGTGCTCCTAGTTTAAATGCAGAAGTTTGTTAGGCCTTGTTTGTACGCTCATAGGCAAGAACAGTGACTAGCTGTGTCAATCAAACTTTTAAGCACACAAAAAGGTATTGTGTCTCTAGCTCAAATGTTGACATATAATAATCTGGGATCAAGAAATGCTTAATCTCCCTCCCAAATAGCTTCCAAATGTCCTCAGGGATGCAGAAAAATATTAGTGGGGGGTCAGGTGACCACAGGAGAGTGATTGTGACAGCCACGACCCTTCACATTTCCTTAGTGAAACAAGGGGCTTTCAGACAATGTCTCTCCAATTTGTTTTCAACTTTGCAGCCAGAGTGCTCTTTTCAAAACACAAATCTGATCATGTCACCAGTCTGCTTAAAACCTTTGAATGGCTTCCCACTGTTCTTGGAATAAAGACCAGATCTTTAACAAGGAGCTGGTGGCTTGGTCCCGGTGGGGGATGGGAAGGGCCGGGCTTGGGGCGGGGGATGTGAAGCCCACCTTCGCGGGCCCTTCTCTGGCTCTGGAATGCTCTCCCTCCCTCCCTACACCCTTTCTTGGTTAGCTTTTACTCAAGCTTGTTCTTTAGATCAAAACTCAAATAGCCCATTCTTGGGGAAACTTCCCTGTATCTGCAGCCTGCCGCAGCTGGAGTCCTTTGTTGTTTGTGTTTTATCAGTCTCCATGCTTTTATTTCAAGGCACTTATCTGGCTTTGTAATTATACATTCATCAGAGCCATTATTTGTTTACTCCTCTCCTCCAACTCTACTAGCCCCTCCGCTTCAGGAGAGTGATCATTTGTTTACCACAGTATCCTGGCACCCCCAGCCTAACACTGTGCCTGGCTCAGGGGAGGTCTTCAATGCCCTTTTGTTGAGTGAGTGGAGGACTACCTAAATTGTGATTTCTCTCTGAAATTTTGATTTCTACAGAGGTAGGAAAGTGTTAACCAGACAGAATAAAATTCTTAGTTATATTTCCTCTGCTTCCATGCAGTGATTTATTTTAAAACACAGAACCCTATGAGCTCTAATCTTCCTTCATATTATATAGAAATCAGTTCATCAAAATAACCCGCTAACTCTACCTGGTATTCTCATCTATTCCCCATTTTCTCTGGAATGAATTTAAGTAGTCCTTCTTGGGGTTCATCTTCTGGGAAATCATATAGAGAACAATTTATTTTAGGTTAATTCAGTTGAGATTTTATTTAAAGGCACCCTAACTTACAGACACTGACAGGTAAATGTTTATGAAAAGATAATATATATGCACACTCTGTATGTGTGTCTATCAATCCATCTAAAAATATATGTTTTCATGACTTAAAATGGGAAAGATCAGAAAGCATTATAGTGTGGAAGTTCCCACCCCCAGACTTTTACCCTCTCCAGCTAAGGATTTGGTGGAATAAAAGGCAGTCAGGATTTTCTGATGAGTGGCTGAAGGACATGTACTTCCTCTCCTAATGAAATACTCAAATAGTGAGTCATAATGCCAGAGGCACTATTCTCCAAGACCGCATCTCTGCTTATTTCGAATCCAAATTCTGAAAAGAATCTAGACCTAACCCTTTAGATCTCTATGTGAGACTGAAGCATATACTTCTTTTCTAACTTCCTTCTCTTTCTTCCATCTTCTGCGGTAAAACTGACAGCCACTGGGCAGGATCGGTCAGCTTTAGTAACCTGGTGGCAAAAGAAAAATAAAAACTCCTGTTGTCATGAATGACTATGTTATAGCGGAGAATATTTCTTTCATAAAGCCACAAAAAATGGGGATATAATCATGTGCTGAATTGTGCTCAGCCCAGGCCAAGCAGGAGAGATAAACAACCTCTACTATGACTATCTACAAAGAGCAAAATGTTACAAAAATCTGGCTCTTTCCTTCCAGAATATGATTCTGAGTCTTCCGCCCCTCTGAAAAGACATTCTTTTGAGGTACGTGGATGGAGAACAATGCTTTATTTTATTCTACAACACCCTGTCGTTATCCTTGCATTTCTCACCATCTTTCCCTGCCAGATTTCTTTAAAAAGTGGGCTTCCAAGAGCACTGCTTCCTTTTCTTCACCACCTGTACTTTCTGGACGTCTTGCTTCATTTCCTATGAAATGACAGAAAGCTCCTGGAAGCCCACTGCAATAGCTTTCTTGTACTAGTTTCCTAACAAATTCAGGAAGTTGGCCATTGTCATTCCTGCTGTCCTCTCTCGTTTTCACTGACCCCAGCTTGGCCCCGCTCTGCAGAGATGGTCTCTGCGAAACAGCTTTCTGTATTTTAGCTGCTTGTGCACAAACACCCTTACAGTCCAAGGTCCAGGTCTTGGTTTCCTCTCTCTAAATTTTGCCTTCAGAGTTGTCATTCATCTTCACATTTTCATCTATCGTCTGTTTCCAGTAAATCCCCAAATGTTTCTTCCTTCACACTTAATTTTATCCCCAAAGGTTCAACCTCACAACTTTATCATCCAGCTATCTATAGAACAGTTCGCGTGTTCATATCACGTTCCGTTTCCCCTTCTCATTTCTCCAAGTCAATTTCTTTCACTCTCTGAGACCTCAAAGCTCCCTTTTCCTTGTCTCCATTTTCTTCACAATCTCTGTATCCTGTTAGTTATTAATATCTATCTTGCCTTCCTTCTCTACTGTCATCAGTAACTCCCTGGATCTTTTCACATCATACCTAGACTGTGGCCAGAAGCATCTTACTGGCTTCCACATAATGCCTTCCCTTCCCCACCCATGAAAGACAACAGAAAGCATCCTTGTCTGTAAGAAAAACCCCAAGCCTCTTCTTTAGGCACAGCAGAAAAACACTTAAGATGTTAATTAACAGAATGCTCTCTCTCTCTCTCACTCTCCAATATTTCCCCTTCTCTATTCCACAGAGGCAGTCCCACCTTAAGGGCCCATAAGGACTTCTTTCTTGCAGGGGATGTTTGTACTATCGACCCCAAAGCAGAAGGTGCCTGCAAGGCATTTCCCAGTGCTTAGTTTCCCTAACACAGCAGTATTGAGTGTCTTTGAGAGTAGTAGAGCAGAAGAAAAGTGATTGGTTCAGATTCAGGAACCAGTGTGAGAATGCAATGTGTTGCGCACAGCAACGGGCAAAAAGGAGATGGGATTCAGAAGCAATAGCTTTAGAGCTTGCACAGACGGGGCACCATATCCACATGGTGAGCAATATTCCCATATGCCAATGTTTTTTGTAAAACAAGGAGAAAATCACAGGAGTTCAAATGTCTTTGATGAACTTCATAAACAAGCATGGGTAGTATCTTCCCACTAGAGCAGACAAAAGAAATCTGATCTCTTTTTTCTGGGTTTGAGATAAGTTTTCTAGATTCTAATGTGCTCCTGGAATGGGAAGCGGGAAAGTAATGAGCAAGCTGGGTTTCCACACATCTTGGAGAGCTTGCTCAGAATGTAATCTATTTTGAACTAAGATTTTACCCTCTACTAATGTGCAAAATTTTCCAAAGCATGCAACACTTCAGTCATTCACACAACAAAATATACTTCGTTATGGTTTGAATGCATCCTCTCCAAAACCCAGATGCTGTGATATTATTAAGAGGTGGCCCTGTAGGAGATGATTAGACCTTAAGACTTCTCCTCCTATGAATGGGATTAAGGCTCTTATCAAGAGTTCCTGTGTGTATTCAGATAGCTTGCCCTGCTGTTTTCTGCCATGTGAGGACAATGCAAGAATTACCTCAGTGGACAGCAAATGGTGGTGCATTGATCTTGGGCTTCCGTCACTCCAAAAGTGTGAGAAATAACTTTCTATTCTTTATGAATTACTCAATCTGTGGTATTTTGTAATAGAAACTTATGCTGGCTGGGGACATTGAAGCAAAGTGGGACACTGGGTCCCCTCGAGAAATGTAGGGAGATGTTATGGTTTGTATCTGGATGTCCCCCAAAGCCTCAGGCAGTCATGGGTACAAGCTTCTAGAGTTTATGATTGATTCATGGTCTAATGTTGAAATTATGGGTGTGAGTGCTACACCCGTTCTGGGGCAGGTAGTTTGCATACAGTGTAAAGGAGGGAAAGAGGCTGCTTGCCGCCATTCCTCACTTTTGCTCTTGTTGCTTTTGCTATCTTCTGCTGTCATGAACTGTTGCCCTCTGCCATGTGCCACTCTGCCTTGGAGCCAGCTGAGTATGGCCTGAAACCTCCACAAACTGTGAGCTAAAGAAATCTTTCCTTCCTTAATTTTGGGCATCAGGTATTTTGTCTCAGCAGCGAGAGAAAAGTAACCAAGACAGGAGAGAAAGAAGCAATTTCCCTCATTTCTTCTGTTCCTCAGAGAAACCTTCCCTCGACTTCCTTAATCTTGGTCAAATCCTCCTAAGTACATTTTTAATGGCACGTGTGATATGCCTTAAGTTCCCCTAAGGAGAGGTAATTTTACATTGAACTGAGTGGTTATTTAATTAAATTGTATCACCATCTATAGACCAAGCCGCAGAAAAAAGGGACGATGTCTGTCTTTATGCATCAATGTTTGGAAGAGATAATGCCTATGATAAGCACTTCCTTTCGCAACACTAATGTCCATGGTGTTCTTCCTGGCCTCTCCCAGAGTCTCATAGCTATCCTTGCTGTCTCAAGAACACTCCAATGTGCCATAAAACTTTCTTTTACTTTTGTCCACTACGTGAAACCAAGCCCCACGGGCAGCACTCTCACCATCATTTGAAGCAAAGGTCACGTACAGTCTTCCATTTAAAATTTCACTCTTTCAATTATTGTCTTGTTTTTCCAGCTGGGTAGTGAGCCCCTCAGTGGTTGGTATTGTATTTTATCATTGCATTTTACAACTAAGCCACACGGTGGGTGCAGAGCAGCTCTGATTCTCCCGTCTCAGGTTGGAGAGGTTACATTCTCTGCAAGAGCTGTCTCTGAGGGCTGTATACGCACGGCAACCCTAGTTAGAACTTGTTGAATGAATGTGGTCCAAAGCAGGGCAGCAACTGTGTAATCGCTCATTGTGCTCAGTTTATTCCAACAACTCAATTCATTTCACAAAATGTTTCTTGAGTTTCTACTTTGTGGCAGGAATGCTTCCAGGAAACTGGAATACATCCAAGAATAAAGCAAAGCTCCCTCTTCTCCTGGGGCTTACAGCCTAGTGGGAGAATCACACACAAAAGTATAAATACAAATATGATGATTAGAATTTGGGAAATTCCACAGGAGAAAAAGAAGGGCATATAGGGCTGAGGGTGTAGTCCAGTAGTTGACTATGTGCATAGCATGAATGAAGCACTGATTTTGATCCTCAGCACCAAAAAAAAAAAACAACAAAAAAAAAAAAAAAAACCAAAAAAAGGAGTTTATAGTGAATGATGTTTGGTGAAAATTAATCTCTTGCCTCCATGTCTCCAAGTCCATTCTAGTTCTTATTTTGCTAGAAGCCAAGTCAAAATCTAACTCACCCATCATCAAAATTACTTAGAAAAGATGCGGAACTATTTGGAAGCTCACCTGGAATTAGCTGATCCTGGTAGGGGAACCAGGGATATGTTCAGTGATAACACAGAGAAGTCATAGTCATGGCACAGTAATGTTATCTTTGTATCCATTTTAATTATAGTTAATATAATTATTTTCATTTTGGTGATGATAACTAGCAAATACTTCTCATAGCCAACTATGGGACAGGCATTGGACTTACTTTTTCTTACATCTTCACTGTTCATGTTCACAGCCATGTATGAAGTATGGTCTGCTAATACCTTCATTTTGTAGATAAAGAACCATAGAGACAGAGACTTTTTGTGAGTTACCTAAGGCAACACAGATGGTAAATGATGGGGTGGTGATATGCATACAGCAGCCTACTCCACAGTCATCTGGTCAACCACCACATTCCCTAGCAAATGTTAATAAGAAACTGGGAGTCAGCCAATGGGAAATTTAAGTACTGAGTTTACATGCATGAAGCGATACTGTATACATGACCGTATACCTAGCTATATGCATAACTAAGGACAGTGATGGATAAGTCCAACTAAAATGTAGCTTCCTGTCAAGCAGGGAAGAAATTAAGAAAAAATAAAATAAAATAAAAGATAAAGACATTAACCATAACAAAACTAAAGTCCTGAAGCAAATCCATTCATTTGCCTCAGGACATGAACTAAATGTCTCTCACTCAGATACATACAGAAGATCCGGCACTGATCAATAGGAATGCTTGTAAATCTTAGTGAATGTAATTTTACCTAGCAACTCATCTTAATTTATTTCAATTAGTTTAATTTAAATCTCAATATTGGTAGTTGTGATTCATTCCAAAACACCCTCTGGAATTTCTCAAAACAAATTCCTTCTCTAAATAGAGTATACGTTTTCATTTCTAATGGGTTATCTAATTTTCCAATATGTGTCATTCTCCAAGGGATCTTTTTTATATAAGATAATTATTTCATTCTCCTGCTGTTTCTGTTGGACAGGCTGGGCTGCTCTCTAGTTGCCAATTGCCTGGTGAGGGGCCATCGGGAAGTTGTGTGTGACATTTCTCTGGCCACCTCCTGAGCAGTGCTCTGCTGGATTCTCTGTAAAAGCACATACCTAGTTCTAGAAAACATCTCTGTAATTGACCAAGAGCATTCCCTAGTTGTCTTCTGAATCCCAAGACAGCTCTTACTGTGTGTACAAACAGACACACTTTCTCAGTGACGCCCTACATGGATGTATGCTAGCTGAGCTCAAAAGATGATCCCGTCATTTTCTTCAAATTTCAATTTCAAAGCTCCAAAAGTCTTTCTTAATTGGCTGCATCCATTCATCATCTCTTTATATAGCTTGATAAATATTATTGTACATTGATCTTGACTCCTTAGTTTATGTGTGCATGCTTTAACTATCTTCCAGGTAATATGCATCTCAAGAATTGGCATCATGCTTTTGACCTTTTCCTATTTCCAATTTTCTTTTTACACCTCTGTATTTATGTGTCCATTGAAATTTAAGCTGATGTAAATGGAGCTGGGCCCTTGAATTGATAGCCATATATCTGAATGGTTTTGTGCAGCCTTCAGGTAGCTGTGCCTTTCAAAGCCTTATTAGCTCCATAACATTAAAGACTCCATGTGCCCTGTGTATCTAGAGTGCAGAGAATGTTGACAGCCCCAAATTGTTCAGAAAACAGCAGGGGCAGAAGCCACACAGCCAACAAATTATTTTTTCTTATTGTAAGTGGGCACTATTAATTGTTTGTTCTCTCGTGAAATATAGGTTTTTAAGGCAACACCCTGCTAGGTTTTGTTCATTTTTATTTGTGCCTAATGAAAGCTTTCCATGAATGTTCATATAGAACCCAGAAATATTTATTAGATATATATGTTTTACTGTCAGAAATATTAAATCCAAAGGGGAATCATTCATTATGTAATATGAAAAAAGAACAACCCTAAAAACAAAAGTCAAGTATATTTGAATGAATTATCCATTCATGTTGGTCTCTGTCTCCCTATTCTTCATTAAGAATTTATTAATTTCTTAGAAGGAAAACCTACTATACAGTGACTCCCTATCAATATTTAATGTAACAGTGCCTGGAGCACTGGATTGACTTTCTTATTGTGAAAATGGGAAAGGAAATTAAGGATCTGTATTATTTTCTGGTAGTAGGACCCTTGGATAAATTAGTTTTGTTGTTCTCTACATCGTAGGAGTGATAATTATCAAGTTCTTTGTGTTCATTGATATGTTTTTGCTAGTTTCATTTTGTTAGGCTTAACTGAAACATTTAATGTTATTGATCAGTCTGGGAAGTACTAGGATGTCCTAATGTTTGCATGGTTATGTGGCTTGGGTGTACTCTGTTAGACACAAAAATAGTTTGTCAGCCTTTCCCAGTCGGTTCCTGAAGCACACACTTTCTTCACTATAGATGTTCTCTCATGTTCTAATATATGTTGTATAGTATCAAAAATCTTGACATATGTTTTGCTTTCATTTTTATATCTAGTACATACACGAAGAACTTAATATTTTTCTGACAATCGACAGGTCTCTTCTATACTGCCTGCTGACCTACCTTTCAGTGTAAGACATGGCAATTATGTTGCTGTCCAGATGTACGTAGACTCTGATATAACTTTGACTCACTAACACAAGAGGCAAGACACACTGTAAAAGCAAAGCAGGTAAAGGACCAACTATCCAATATGAAGTCTTAAGTGCCAGTAGAAACACAGTATTCAGGCCACTGCCGTATTATCTTAGCTGAGTGGTCAGAGTGGAGACTAGAGTCTTACTGCTGTTGGCTTTCCTCTTGAGGTGTCTCACAGCACAAAGATGAGAAAGCTATTCCTAATCAGTCACAGTAGAAATGTCCTCATGCAGTTATTGAGTTTGGCTACAAATGATTCTAATCCACTCTAATATGAAGATTTCCAAGATTTCTTCTACCAAAGCATTCCCTCACATGTTCCCTAAGAACTCTTTCAGCCCTGTACTTTCACTTACAAGGTTTCCACATGGGGGTGGACACTTCTCTATGAATTTGAACATGATTGGGACCGATAAAATTAAGGCCCTGGGAAAGTGTATCCGTGACAAACCAATTAGGTCATTAAGTACACTTGGAGAATGAAATCATCTGAAAAAACAACTTTTAGTCTCAGATTTTAATGGTCACACTGAAGTCAAAATATAGCCCTTATTCTTGTATCTTTCAATCCTGCTATTTCCCATTGCTTTATCACCACTACATTCTGGGTTATGTACTGCCATTGTAATCCTAACTAATTAGGACTGAGAAATTACATATTTATATCAGGATAGCTCATCACAGAATGACAGTCCTACCTCTAATTTGTAGCTAGCCCCTTGCCCAGATTCCTGTGGTGACTGGGTTTGAAGTCGCTTAGCTAACTTTCCAGTGGAGAACATTCATTAGCTATCCTTATAGGAAGAAATGTCTAGTAACTCATTGCTTATCAAGCATAGCATATCTTCAATTACAATAGCTGTACATTTTATATATAAATATATACTACTCATCTATACAAATCTATATAAAATGTAAATTTTCTTTGAGTCAGGGATAGCAATATTTTCAGATACTGTGGAACCTCCATGGAGAACTAAAATATTTTTCTTCAGTATGGAAAATATCTGTTCATTCTTTTTTTGGTATTATTGCTATCTATGAGGTTTTCTCAGTTCATGCAATTTGGGTGCAACAGAGTCCAGCTCCGGCATCAAGGGTAGGCATGTAGACCAGGGCTGGCCACTCAGACAATCTCATCTCCCTGGGATTAGCTTAGAGATGAGCTCATGATCTAGTCCAGAGGCAATGAGGTTCAGTTCTAAGATGTTAGAGAAAATAGCTGCCTGGTTGCCGGTAGCCATCTTGGCTCAGAGTGAAGAGGCAGCATGGAAATGGAGCTGTCGCAGAGGTTGGAGAGCCAAGAGGAGAGGACCAGTGCTCTGATGGCACAGAATGCACACAGTGGGGTGAAATTATAAATTATCTCTTTTTCTTAATGTACGTTAAATTGGAATTCACTTGAAACTGGAGTATAACTGAGCAATACGTGAGTTTACTGTAGGACAGTTCAGAAAAAATGCTGGACACACAGTGTGTTAGTATTTCAACAAAGCATCTGACAGTATTTCTAGTGGAATTCTTGTGGATAACATGCAGAAATGCGGAGAGGAAGCAAATATGGTCAGGTGGCTTCATCAATAATTGAAGAGTCATGTCCAAGAATGCTAATTCCATGTCAAACTGAAGGAAATTTTATAGTGGTGTGCCTCGGGGGTTTTCCCTGGCCCTGTCCTTTCTGACATATTTATCAAAGGTCTGGCTGAGCACACTGATGGCATTCCTATCAAATTCTGCGCATGGGACGATGACTGGAGCCCTGGATAGTATGTTGGATAACAGAGACTAGTTTCTAAAACTCCTCATAAGCTAGAGCATCTGAATAGAATTTTAAGAACAATGTAATATATTTAAATTACACCCCAAAACTAACTGTAGAAATAACTGGATAACATGGCAAGTTTAGTTAAATATAATTTCAAAATGGATCAGCAAGGTGAGAGAGCTGCCTAAATAAACAAATACATACATACATACATACATGGAGTTGTGTTAGTTTGCCTAAATAGGACACATGGGAGGTGGAGGCAGATGTCAAATTGAACAAATCATGGAGTTATACTGATAGGGCAGAGGACACTGAGCTAAAGGAGCTAAAGTTTCCAAATATTTCTACCTAATTATCTAGCAATCTACCCCAATATGCCAAAACATGTAAGAAGAAAAGATAAGTGTTACCAAGAAGAATATTCACAGCCTGCTATTTGGATATTTCATTTTCCCCTTCCCAAATAGGACATGTTATTATCCTCTGGCACAAATTAAGTTATGCTACATAACAAAGAATAGAGTAGAAAAAGATGATAAAGTAGAGGAAGAGAATCTATTGGCACAAAAGGATATAAAGAATCTATTGGGTACATAGCAAGGAAGAGTTTGGGGATGTTTAAAGACAGAGGGACACCAGAATACTTTCAAGGTATGAAAGGATAACAGAGAAGAAAGGGAGAAGATTTAATTTGGATTTAGCAATCACTCAGGTATAAACCTGGACAAGTATATATCTTGGCCATAATTATCTTAATTTGTGTCACCAAAAATTTTGTTTGTTTGTTTGTTTCCAGTACCAGGAATAGAACTCATGACCTCGTGCTTGCCAGGCAGGTGCTGTGCCAATGAGCTAAATCCCTAGCCCATCAAAAACTTTTGATGTATTCCCTTTTCAGCCAGTTCTGTGCCCACCCTCGATCCCTCCCACAGGAGGGTAAGGCTTAGGAAGAGACTGCCACTTCACTGACAAAAAGAAAATGTGGTTTAATAACTACAGTATGATTGGCCTGAAAATAGACAAGGCTAATTTCATTGAATGGTACTTGGGGAACATGGTACAATAGATTTTGTTCAGTGCAATCAGATAACAAATTGAAAAAAAAATATAGAATGGAAAAGGCAAAATTGTCATTATAGACAAAAAATTCAAACTATTAAAAGTAATAAGTTCAAGGTCATCAAGGTTGACAGATAAAATATTAAACAAAAACAAATTGCAGTTTTATACTATGGTAGTTAATTAGAAAATATAAAAGGCCAGAAAATATAAAAGGCACACACCCATAATCCCAGCACTTGGGAGGCTGAGGCAGGAGGATCACTGCAAGTTTGAGGCCAGCCCAGGCTTCAAAGTGAGCTCAAGGCAAGCCTGAACTGCATAGTGAAAGCCTGTCTAAAAAGTCAGAAAAAAAAAGAAAGAAAATGTAACAAAATGAACATCACTTATAATAATGCACAGTCTACAAGCTACCTAGAAATTACCTAATAAAGATCTTTACAGATGATGATTTAACATTCTATTAAAACAAGATAGACTTGAATAAATGTCCATTTACAGAATGTATATATATGATGAATTTACAGTTTAAAGATACAAATGTCTTCAAATTAATCTGCAAATTCACTGCCATTTCAGCAAAAATTCCAACTGACAATTTTTAGGGAACTGGGTAAACTAAGTCTAAGGTTAACATAGAACAATAAAAGTTTCAAAACAACAGAGACCATTTTTTAAAAGAGCACAAAAGGATATAAAGAAATACTATAAATATGAAGAAAATTTACTATAATTAACACTGGATGTTGTTAGTGGAAGAACAAATGAGAAACAAAAGTATATATTCCCGCTACACTGATGTTTGAAGAGACATAGAGAAATAAATGCTCTGCAACATTGCTTCCAGTACTATAAATTGGAGGCAGGAAAGGTGTCTCTCTCTCTAGGTGAACAGATAAGTGTAACAGTATTTGTCTAGGATGGAATAACATGCAGTAACCAAAAGAAAAGAATTAGATCTTCATACAGTAGCATGGCTGGACACCTAAAGCGTACTGCTAAGTGAAATAGAACATGAACTTTGTAGCACAATAGTGATTGTGTACATCCCCCCATTCACACACGTCAAACATTTTTGCACATATAAAAATTCATATTGCAGATTATGAATAGGAAAAGGGATTGGGGTTGGAATGAAACAGGAAAATTCACTAAAAGGAGTGCTCTTGCATGGACTAATTGAATGCTATGAGCAAAATAGTAGGATTAACTCAGTTCTATATAGGCCAGAATCAAAACTAAACAAAATGGAAAGAAAAACCCACCAAACAAGAAGGTCAGGGAAGGTGTAAAAGCAGTGATTACTGAAAGATATGAACCTAGGATCTCCTTCAAGGAGAGTGCAAGCAATAGCTATTTTAATGATCCATAAAGGAAAATATCCTTTTGCCCCTGAGGGCCAAGGTACAAACTGTTTGCACATCAAAAGAAATCAATTTAATTCATAAAGTATGCATTCTCTCTATCCTTTCATACTATACCTATCTAGTTATACCCTGATGCATAATCATTTATCTGGTGTCATAGTTACATATATAATTCACTTTCATGTGAGTTAGGGCATTTGATCTTTGCAAAAATATGTAAAGTAGATGAGTAAGACATTGGTTCTCCTCGTTCATAAACGTTCACTGATTTGCCAAGACTTACTAGCATAAAAGACCATGGCCAGGGCTTGCACTGAAGTCATTCGGCAGAAAATCTGATCTTCCGAAGGAACACGTTCTACAGAGATGAATGTACCCAACACAGTTTCTCTTAACAGACAGAGCATCGCTTGGAGAAAGAAAGGATTATGAAATGAGGAAAACATAGCTGAGAAAATTTTGTTCCAAATGGGCTAAATAGCAAAACCAGCACTCAAACACTCTGCTTCTGTGCTTTAAAAAAGACAACACTGGGGCCGGGGATGCAGCTCAGAGGCGCAGCATCTGCCTGGCAAATGTGAGGCCTGAGTTGAGTCTTAGTACCAAAAAAGAAAATAGTAAAATAAAAAAAAAAAATAAAATAAAAAGACAACACTGAAGCCCAACACCAACACTCTACGGAATTGGGAGGAGTGATGGGGCACTTGCTGGTGAGCAAATAAAAACTACTGACTTATATGCTTTATTTACTCTCTGAGCGCATGTCTGTGAGAAGGCCCACACTCACTGTGGAGAGCTGGATCATTTCCGTGACACAACTTAACTCTTTTTGTGTCTCCCCTCCCCCATCTTGGTCCCCTTCCCATTTGCAAAAGATCCATGTCCCTATTTCTTATTGCCTGTCTTTTGTTTTTCTCTTTTTTTTTTTATACTTTGGGTTTCTCATATAAGGGAAACCATGTGATATTTAAGCTTGTGTGTCTGACTTATTCCACTTAACATTATAGTTTCAAGGCACATCCATTTTCCTACAGATGACTCAAATTTACCCAACTTTTTTCAATTTGTATTAGTACATGTTTGCAGTACATAGTGATTATAATTCTCATGGGAAGTTGGCACGTGTAAATAATACATTTTAATTCTTTTCATCCTGTTCCTCTCCTTCCTACTTCCTCCCTCCATCTCTTGGTCCCCTTCTTTTTTTGCAAAAGATCCTTCTTTACAGCACAGTAGTACTCCACTGGTATAAATACATTTTCTTTATCTACTATCTGTTAATGAACATATAGGCTGCTTCTAAGACTTAGCTCTAATGAATTAAGAATAAATTTTAGGGCATTTCAATTATATCTCTATTTAAAAGAAAAATGTCCCAGGTAACTCTATGTATATTGTCCAGGCTAAGAATAGCTATGTGACAAGGCTATACATTAAAAATTACAGAAGACTCATCTTAACCACCATGGATTTTGATGTTACTGGTCTGGGTTATGATTTGGACACTGGGAATTTTAAATCCAGGTAACCATCATGTTTAATCAGGGTTGAGTTCACAGATCCTGAGCACGACCCTCAATGTGCGTTCCTCCGACAAGCAGCATCTGTATCATCTAGGAATTAGATGCGTAAGTGCTGCAGGAGCTGTACCAAATCAGAAACTCTGGGGTAGGCCCAGGACTACGTCTTCACAAGCCTTTCAGGCTTGATGCACACTGAGGGATGGGACCCACTACTGTAGCAGGTAATGAAATTGCATATGGTCATTACTGTAAATTTCCCTGAGTCCTAAGCCTTTAAGGAGGACCTATTCCATACACAGAAACATCTTTGTATTTAGCACTATGCTGGATAATAGAGAGTGAATAGGGGGAGAGAGAATGGAACCAATTAATGGAGGAAACTATGTAAGGCACTAAGCTGTAAATGTTTCTCCTACACATAAGGGTATAATTTTAGTTCTCATTCTAATCCTTAAAATTAGAATTACAAAATAGCAGCTATGTGGTCTGTTATTCCTTACTTTTGTCATTTTCAAACCCAAAATGCATTTTATAACCTCACTTCCTTAACCTTAACCTTTTGAGACAGTGATTCTCTTTTTTCTTGGTTTTGATAAATAAATCATTCTTTCCCCATATGCAGCCATTTGAGAATGTTATTGGAATGTCTATGACATTTTAGAGACTACATTGCCTGGAATTTTGCTCTCTAAAAGTTGAGAGCGAAATCTAAATTTAAATGGGCATTGAAGAATTTAAGATAAATTTTTTTCTATGTCCCAGTTACAGGATATTTTTTCTACCAGCCCACAATTGCATCATTAGTTACAAACTCTTAATGAAGTGGGCTTCCCTAGCTTTCCAGCATTTTGGGAGACCTCCCTTAACAATATTGTTCTGAAATCAGGCTGTGAAGAAATGGTTGTTTTATTTGTCCTATATTCAGGAGCTTTGATATAGCCAAGTAGCTAGTAATTATTCTCCTCCCCTCTCACAACACTAATTACTCCCAAACTACCTTTACAAATAAAAGGTGCAGAAACCAATGCTAAGCCTATTTACTGGAGAGCATTATTATACGGTGTGCCCACGTGCACACACAGACACACACACACACACACACACACACTCTCCCACCCTCTCCAAACTCATTAACGTAGAGGTGATACAGCAATACTTCTGGAGCCTAAATTTTGTCTACTTTTTCATTCAAATATAGAGATGAGCTGAAAAACCAAGATTTATTTGCTTGAAATAATGAACAAAATGTAGTTTTTAGCATCAGAATCCAGCTTTTTGAAACTCTACCTATCTCCTATTCTCTCCCAATGAAGATAACTTAAATTCACTCTGCCAAAAGTATAGCTCATCCCTTGAGACCTACCCTAGGCCCAGTAGGACCTTGCTTTGGTACCCTATCACCATGGTGACATGCAGACATCCCTCCAGAGGCCAGAGTAGGCAAGTGAAAGCAGGGAGCTCATTATCCGTACGGAGCCCAAAGTGATGAACAGAAAAGTGGCTGGAAGTCAGGGGAGATAGGTAAAAGATAGTTAAGACCATTTGTGTGAATTCTTTGGAGAACAGACAAGCAAAATTGGAGAAGAATGAGGTTGGAGATAATTGGAGGTTAGGTCAGTGAATTTGGTATGAACAAAATACTTTCTAGCGGAGAAAGAAGTTTTGAAAGCTCAGATAGTTGTTTCCATAAGTATATGGGTAGTTACTCTCTAGATCACATGTGCAAAGATCTAAGTAAGATGGTAGAATTTTTCCATCTTAGATACCCTAGAAAAATCTTTGAAAGATGACTCTTCTCCGGCTTCCAGAACTCCCTGTCTTGAAAATAGATTTCTACACATTCTTCAAGGAATTTGTTGTCAAATATTACTGGTAATATTTTTTTAAAATTACAATTGCACACACTGACTAATCCATTATCTTTCACTCATAACATACCAATAATCTCCCCAAGTAGATAATTAGATCATTATTTGTAACATGATCTCTGAATAGAACAGGTGCAGTTGGAAAGAAACACAGACTTGTATGACAGCAAAAGATCTGCTCAGGGATCAACATTAAAAAGGAAAAAAAATGCCTGATTCTTTATAAACATCACCACCTGCAAACAATCAGAAAAATATCCTGATACCACATACTATGCTTTGTTTCCCTTCTGATACTTGAATTACTTATTGTATAATTTTAAAAAATGAAAAATGCTTTTTATTATATGATAATTTTAACACATTGTATCTTATCTATTACCATTAAAGTGTATTTACATTTACAGTATGTTTTTATTTTTAAAGAGAAAAAATAAAAATGATACAGAATTTCAAGACAAGATGATATAGGAAATTAACAGTGGTTATTATATTCCATACCGTTACCTTCAAAGTAGTTGCTCAGATTACCAGATACAGGCATGCAAAATTGATCAAACAACACAAGTACTAAATGTTCCTTTCAGTGAACTAAAAGACATTAGTAGTACAATTATCTTAGCTATCTTGTGTGTATACATTTTATACATATATTTTCCTTTCCTTCTATTTTCTTTTCTTCTACCCCAGTTGTTCTTTCCTTTTGATTAAATGAAAAAAATTAATAAAATAACAATTAGGTTACATTCTTTTTCAAACTTCAATAGCCATATCCAGAAGCTATATTTTAAAACAGGTAATAAACTACAATTCTCTCAAAAAAAACATCTAAAAATAAGAAAGGATTATTTTTTTTTTGAGATAGGATATCTTTATGTAGTTCAGGCTGGCCTTGAACTTACAATGATCCCATGCCTCAGCCTCCCAAGAGCTGGGATTATAAGAGAGGATTATTTACAACTCTGTAGAAAATTGAAATTTTCTACATTATAATGGAAAATGACATGTGATAAAACTCTTGAGTATCATGAGAGGGTTTTTCTATATTCCTGCTCTGAAGGGAAGCGTTGGCTCAAAGGTCAAACAGAAAAATCCTAAGTGGTGTTAATGATGCTAAAAGCAGCTGAATAAAATCATGTCTCTCTAGTTTTCATACACAGTTCAGCGTGTGAAGTTCAAATGTGAATGTGAAAATTGGCTTGTTTTTAAAGAAGTTTTAATTTCAAGCAAAACTTGGGTGGAAAGTAAAGTTCCTATAGACCCCTGTCCTTACACCATGGAACCTCCCATTTTTGAAATCCTCAAACTCCCATGCCACTGTGACACAGTGATACATTTACTACACTTGATAGGCCTATGCTGGCATATCGTTGTCACTCAAAATCCATAAATTACCTAGGGATTCCCCCATGTATTGTACATTCTAAGGATTTTGACATGGATAATGGTGTGTATCCACTGCAACATTACTGTAATGAATAGTTTCACTGCTAGCTACAGTTTGGAGATGGCTTAATGTGTCCCCCAAAGGTTCATATGTTGGAAGCTGATTTCTAGTGTGGCAGTGTTGGTGGCAATGGAATCTTTGAGAAGGAGGCATTGTGGGAAGTTTCTAGGTCACTGAGGGAAGGTGCCCTTGGAGGGAACTGACATAGTTTATGGTACCCTGGTTAGTTCTCACAAGAAGGCAGTTATGAAAGAGCAGCGTTGTCCTCTTCCACTCTCTGGTTTCTTGTCTCATTGTGTAATCTCTTCCTCTCACTGGTCCTCCCACTGTGATGCCATCTGCTATGTGTGATTTGGCCAAGGTGACCTTCACTAGCGGCTAAACTGAAAGGGGCTGCCTAAATTTGACTGTTAGGATATAAGCCTGTGGGCTAAGCAAACTTTTTTCTTTATATAGCAACCAGCATCACGTATTTTGTAATAGTAACAGAAAAGAGACTAATATATTGCCCTAAAAATCTTCTGTGATTTCCTACTTACCCTTTCCTCATCTAACCACTGATCAATACTGTCTCTGTAGTTTTGTCTTTCTATAATGTTTTAAAATTAGAATCATATAGCATATAGAGTTTTCAGAGTAGCTTCTTTTACTTTGTAATATGCAATTAAGTTCCATCTTTTCATGATTTGATGGCTCTTTGCCTTTCAGTATTATAATAGCACATTATCTGGATGTACCATAGTTTATCAGTTCACCCACTGAAGGACATTTTGGATGCTTCCAGATTTTGGCAATTATGAGTAAATCTGCTATAAACATCCATGTGCAGGTTTTTGTGTGGACATAAACTTTCAGTTCATTTGAGTAAACACTAAGGCGCACAATTGCTGGATCATATGGTAAGAGTATGTTTAGTTTTCTAAGAAACTGACAAACTGTCTTCCAAAGTAACGATAATGTTTTACATTCCCATTTTACATTCCTATGAACGATGAATAAAATTTCCTGTTGCTTCACATCCTAACAAACATTTGGTGTTGTGAGTATTTGGATTTTGACTGTTCTAATAAGTATGCAGAGACATCTCATTATAATTTGCAATTCCCTGAAGAGATGATGTTGAATGTTTCCATATGCTTGTTGGCCATCTGTAGATCTGCTTCATGAACTGTCTGTTCAGGTATTTCACCCCTTTTTAATTGAGTTATTAAGTATTGTATTGTTGAGGCTTTTGAGGGGGAGTTCTGGGGCTTGAAACTAGAGTTTCACGCTTGGCCAATTAAGTGATCTACCACTGGGCTACATCTTTATCCCTTCTTGCTGAGTTTAAGGGTCCTCTGCATATTTTAGGTAACAGTCTTTCAGTAGATTAGTCATTTGCAAATATTTTCTCCCAGCCTTGTCTTTCCATTATCTTGAAATTGTCTTGCATGGAGAAGAATTTTTAAATTTTATTGAAGCCAGATTTTCAGTTTTTGTTTTTATGGATCATGACTTCAGTGTTGTGTTTTAAAAAATTATCACCGTACTGAGTGTCATGTAGGTTTTCTCTAACATTATCCTCTAGAAGTCTTACAATTTTTCATTTTCTATTTAACTGTATGATCTATTTTAAATTAATTTTGTGAAGAATGTAAAGTTTGTGTCTAGATTTATGTTTTTGTATGTGTATGTCTAGTTGTCCCATTTGTTAAAAGACTATTTTTGTTACATTATGTTTTCTTCGTTTCTTTGTCAAAGATATATTGACAAAGAATTTGTATTTATGTCGGTCTATTTGTGGGTTCTATACTTTCTTTCACTGGTTTATTTGTTTCTTCATCCAGCAATTCCACACTGTCTTTATTACTGTAGATTTATAGTAAGTCTAGAACTGGGATGGCACCAGACCTCCAACTTTGTATTTCTTCTTCAGTATTAGGGGGTTATTCTGGATCCTTCTTCTCTCCATATAAACTTTAGAACCAGTTTGTTGATGTGGACAAAATAACTTGCTGAGATTTGACTGCAGTTGCATTAAATCTATAGAGTAAGTTGGGATAAACTGATATCTCTTATGCATAGTATCTTTTATTATATTGTGTGTTTTTCTTCTTGCATTTTTTTCTTGCAAGGAACGTAAGCTACCTCGAAGTTCCTTCCAGTACTGCTTTCACCAATTCCCTTGGCATCTCAACTAAGAATGCTTGTACCAGTTCTATCTGGAAATCTACCACACAAACTTACTTCTGAGACCATCTTGGGTGCAGCTGACACTGCTGGTTGCTCAGTGAGTCTGTTCTGCCTTTGGCTGGGACTTTCACCTCTGGCCCACAGCTCTGTATTTTGTCTAGGTATAAGCAATACACTGCTTGCTCCATCATGTTAACGGCTGCTCGCCAAGAATTGACGTTTAGTTCTTCCTTTTTTGGTTTTTTTTCCACAATTGGGGATTGAACCCAGGGCTTTGTGCATGCTAGGTAAGTGCTCTACCGTTAAGCTATGTCCCCAGGCAAGATTTGATGTTTGATAATATTGAATATTCCTGTGCATGATCCTGGAGTATATTTGCATTTATTTAGTTCTTTGATATGTTTCATCAGAATTGAGAAGTTTTTCTTCATATAGATCTTCCACATATTTTGTTAGATTTATATCTAAATATTTCACTTATAGGGTATTAATGGAAATGGTAATGTGCTACCTTTTCAAGTTCCACTCATGGTAGTATAGTAAAGACTGAATGACTTTTGCATAATAACTTTTTGTCAATTCTTAGGATTGTCTGCATAGACGACTATGTCATCTGAGAACAAAGACAGTTTTATTTCTTTTTTTGCAATCTGTATACCTTTTGGTTCCTTTTCCTGTCTTATTACACTAGTAAGAAATTTTCAGTACAGTGTTGAATAGTTGCGATTCTCTGTATTTATTCCATCTTTAAAATTTGGGACACAGTGATTTATCCTGTGGACTCACTTCCAGAATGCATCTGAGTTGTTGAATTTTCAGTTTGTTCAGTTTTTTATTTTTTTAAGGGCACAGTGGCAACTTCTATAGATACTTCATGTTGGCATGGAAGCCAAAGTCAATGGACCTACTTATATAGGAAATATTAAAATTGTCTGTAGAATATTTTTACTGTATGTAAGTCATGTAGAATTTCAGCAATCTTACCTGCTACTTACATACTTAATGCAAAATTTTAATAAAAATTTGAAGTACCTAGAGAAAAGCAGACAGATCACAAGTGTCCAACTCAGTGAATCTTCACAGATGAAACATACTAAGTTATATAGCTACCAGATCAAGAAGCAAAGCCTTAGCAAAAACACAAAAGCCCTCTGTACCTCCTTTTCGCTTCTTATGTTATTCTTTTCCTTCCTTTTATAAACATAACCACTACACTATATCTCATTATCTAAACCTACGGTATTTATTATCTTCTCTAACTTTTTTCTCAGCACTCTAGTTATGAGGTATATCTAAGTGGTAACATGTGGTTATAGTTTCATTGCTACACAAAATCCATTATATAAATATACCAAGTCATTATTCATGACTTTTGGGTCATTTCATTTTGGTCTATTACAAAGAGTGCTACTATGAATGTATTTTGGAGACATATGCATTAGATTAAAATTTGCAGTTAATGTTTAAATTAAAACATTTTATTGCAATAAAAGACATATTGCTATTAATCCCTCTCAGAATATTCCCTTCCCGATTGCATTTATCCCCTCATTCTTGCTAATTTCTGAAGCAGTTCTGGAAGTTGTCTTTCATGAGGGTCTTCATAAGGTGTGCTCAAAACTGTGGTGAATGCTGCTGAAAATTGCCATCTGATAGAAAGGCATGTTCATAAAAACATTAAGTGTGTCTTCAACCACTGTATTTACTGGATCTGGTACCATGTGGCTTTTGGCTCTTCCTCAAAATCACGAAAGGTAAATCTTTTGGAGAGATCCCGGAGATAGGCATAGCCATGACAGCTCTAATAAAGGCACTCACAGTCATATAATTAATGACTATAATTACTATTGCTACCTTAGTATACTTCTTAGCTTATTTGGTACTGGTGATCATTCTCATTTCTTAGAACATTTGTTTCTTCTTGGTTACTTAACATTATTTTTCTCTTATTTCTCTGATTTCTATATTTTATGATATTCTCTTTTCATGATTTGAAGTCAATATTCTCCAGGGGTTTGACCTTAGTCATTCTCTCTCTCTTTCTCTCTGTCTCTCTCTGTCTCTGTCTCTCTTTCTCTCCCTCTCTCTCTCTTTCATGCATATGTGCATCAGTTGTTAACATCAACTGATTATTGCATGCAGCTGTATTTCACACCAATTAAGTCAGAATTAAATCAAATTCTCTTGGGAGGAGAACCAGGCATGTAAGTATTTTTTTATAGGTTCTCAGGTGATTCCTCTGTGCAGCAAAGGTTTGGAGCTCTCACTCCCTGCAGTGGTTCTCAACCCTGCTACCTGCTTGAATCACAGGGTAGTTGTGGGCCTTTGAAAGTCAATGCCTTTTCCTACCATCTGCAGAACTTCTGATTTACTTAGGCTTATGTGGAGCAAGGACATAAATATTTTTTAAAGCCTTTTTTATGATTCTGATGTGTGGCCAGTTGAGAACATCTGATCCGTAGACTGCTGATTTCCACACGGATATATCTCTCATCCAGATATTTTCTCCATATTTCAGCCTCTATATCCAATTCTTACTAAGTATGCTCTTAGATAGAGTGTGAATGTGTTATTCATTTAGTATATATCCCTTTTACTCCCAACTCCTCCTGAAGCCAAACACCTTTGTGTCGTGTTTGCCTACCTCCTTTCCTATGGCTTATAAGGAATAAGTATAAACCCAGTCCTGCAATTCTTTCTCCTAAAGAATTAAAATCTGTCTACCTCTGTCCATCTTCACAGCCACCATTTGGTCATCTTAGAACTATCACAGCAGGTTTTTAACTAATCTTCTATCTTGCACACTAAATCTTGCACACCAATACTTGTATAGTCTTGAAAAAATTTAAATTCAACCACCTACCCCACAAAAATACTTAAAACTCTTTGATTGTGCCCCATTGTCTGAAAGATAAAAATCCCAAACTCCCACATGTAAGGATATTCTGATTTTGTCCCATTTGTCCTCACCCCTCCTCTTTCCCCATCTATCATTTCTCTTCTCTCTTGGGAAGTAGAATGTCTTTCTAAGGGATAGGTAAGAATTTCTGAGATAGGAATGAATAATTACATGGTTGACTGAATGTATGTATCTGTTGTAGTTGTGGAAACTAAACTATTAAGTATATTAGAAATATATTTGAAGAATAAGAAGGCACCAAATGAGAACCTAAGTAATTTTCTAATAAAGGAAGAGAAAGTTGTTAGTGGATGCATTTTGTAACATAGAATTGGGAGGCTAAAAGTTCTAATTTTCTTTCTGACTTGTCTATCTAACTTTAAAAGTATGGATTAGTAGACACCATCTTTTTAAAGAACTTTATTTTTAAATAATTATAGATATAAAAAAGCTGCAAAGTTTCTACAGTGGACTCTTGTGACTCTTCCGCTTGGGTCCCCCAGGAGTGACATACCACCATTCGGTCTAAAGTACAAGATCAAAACTAGGAAACTGATGTTGGTACAAAATTGTTCAATAGACTGTAGACTATGTTAAGTTTTTGCCAGTTTTTACATATACTATATTTATGTCTATTACTCTGTGCAACTTCATCCCATGTGTAGATTTCTATAACTACTACCACCATCAAGATACAGAACTGCTCCAGCAACAAAAAGAACTGCCTTATGCTTCTGTTTCATTAGCCACACCCATTTCCATCCTTGCCTTGACAGTCACTAATCTCATCTCCATTTCTATAGTTTGTCATTTCAAGGATGTTGTATAAATGGAACCATAAAGTATATAACCTTTGAGGTTGGCTTTTTCTACTTAGCATAATGTCTTTGAGAGCTATCAAAGCTGTTGAATGTAATAACGTGTTTTTTAAACCAGAAAATGAAAACAAGAAACAAATAGAATTTGAAAATTTGAAAGAAACTTATGTTATCTTAAATATACCGATTTGAATCTTTTAAAAAGCATTTTAATTTAATCATCCTGTTTAATGATTAAAAGCATATCTTAAAATTCAGGAGAGATTAATTTTTGCATTGTTGGAGAAATGTTCATGGAGGTTTCAGGTATCATTTGGAAAGAAATATAAACTCATGTTGTACAATTTTGTTTTTTTTTTTTTTTGGTTTTTTCTCCGGTACCGGGAACCGAACTCATGACCTTGTACAATTTTGAAATTATGCCCTGAAATGTGATATATTCTTTCATTATAAAAATTCACAAAGTAAACTCATTTTGCCACCACTACACATTACAAAAGCCAATAAGTATTTTATTGACTGTTATATTTGGTGGGAGTATAATTCTAGTGAGGATAATTTGGGAATTCATTTAATTTAAAGAAAGTTTGCTTGATTTTATTGTGCCTGAGACTTTTTTTCTTATATGTTATAACCTTTTATCATCATTACCTCTCTAAAAAAACTATCATGGTTTCCATATTCAAATTCATTTTCAATTTTATTCATATTTTTTGAGCTACTGACAGCTATCAGTTTTGTGACAGGTAGTATTTATGGTAATACACTCACAAATTGTTTGAAAGAAAAATGAGTGATTTATGTCTTGAGTTTAAGAGGTTAAATTTGATTTTATTGTAATAAGATACTTTGAGACAGACTTACTTTGCCGCTGTGAGCCTGCTGGAATTATTATGCCATATTGAGTAAAAGCTGCTATCCATGTTTAGCCAAAAGACATATCCATTCTTAAAAAGAAAGCTTTCTATTGTCGTTCAAAAAATTGACTCCTGAAGAGGTTTTCGAGAGAGCATTTACTCTGCTAATGCCTTAGTAATGTGGGACAGATTTATAGGAGACTCCCCAAACTACGTCTTCACCAGCAGAGCAATTTTCAGGCTTCTCTTTCTTTATTCATGGGTGGTGTCTTCAGCTAAACTGTTAGACACAACCAGGTTTAAGGGAACACAAACTTCCCGCCAAGCCCTTGGACCCTTGTTCTCCACTTAAATTTCCATCTGCAAATATTCTTTCAGGTAAAAACACATAATTTGTCAAACAAAACTAACAACAAAAGAGAAAAAGATACATTGTTTTTATTTTCTTGTTGAGGTCCTTATACATTACTAAGTAAAAGAAGATGACAACAATCAAAACTGGAAAAAATATGAATGTGCAGTTCATAAAAGGAGGAAATAAAATGGGCAATGAGCAGATGAAGAAATTCAAAATTAAAAGCTAAAAAAGTACAATTTTTTCTCCTTTGAATGTTGAGGATTTCATAAAAATGATAAACCAAGTTTGGCTAGGGCTCCGTGCAACAGGAATTTCACAGAGCTCCTGGTATGAAGGTAAATTTGGATAACATTTCTAAAGTTGATTTTGCAGTAAGAATCAAATACCTTTAAATATTGTGCAAATGTTTCACATTCTTATCATATTTGTATCATTTATAATAATTTTCAAATTGAAACCAATTTAATGTTCAACAGTAACACAATCACAAATAAATTACTGACCATGTGAAAAAATAGTCTGCCTTAAAATGATTTTTATAAATCTATACTTAGCTACATAAGGTATCTACAAAACATTACTGAGGGAAAAAATTCACTTAATTTGTATGTATGAGCTAGTAGGTAAGCTCTCAATTTTGTCCTCCAAAGTGTGTACATGGTGATTTAAAGGTAGAAGGCAATAAGAATTCTTAACTAAATACTAATAGAGGTCATCTCTGCAGAAAAATCATGGTTGGTTTTTCTATTTGTGCCTTACTATGCTACGCACAATTTCTACAACACGGGAACTTCATTTAAGACAGAGAAAGCAGAAATGATTTTAAAATGATAACATGCAATGTTTAAAAATGGATACATACTGATTAAATGATAAAAAGTACCACGACACATCCAAAGGTCTGGTTCATTAATCTTTAATTCATTGTGTATATGGCATGAGATGAGGTCAAGTTTCATTTTTTTCACGTAGATATTTAAATGATATTTCCTTTCTCTTTTTGTCTTTTGCACACAAATTCCAGCAGTCATTAAAATAATGAGACACAAAAAAGCAAGGGAAAACAACATATTAGTGAGAGATAAAGCAGTCTACAGAAACAGACATGAAGAGTGATGCTGTGAAATCTGAGGGCAAGGTTCTATACACAGGACTTGTAGACAGACGTTATTTTGTGAGTGTCAGGTGAGTAGTTGACTTTCCTTTTTTTTTAATGGGAAACCACAATATCAGTTATTTTAAATATTTTTTCAAGAAACTCAGTTTCTGTCATGAAGAATTTCCCACCCAACTGACTCAGTGGAGTGAGAGGGAGAGCTGAACCTGAGTCTTCCTCTGTGGTCTTCTCACCCATTGTTTTCCTATCCCTCCCTCCTTCTACTGTGAAGTTTTTCCGGGTCATTGAGTCTGGGCTTATGAGCCAGTTCTGCTATATAACTGCTTTCTTATTAACCCCCCTGTGCCTTAGATTCTTCATCTATTAAAGGGACATAATTCTACTTACCTCATGGTATTGTGAGATTAGCTGGCTTATCAAATAAGAAGCTTATATAATAATGCTTAGTGCATAATGAGTACTCAAAAATTGTTAGCTATCATTACCTTTTTCTTTTTAGCTCATTTGTTTACTACCCCATTTGCCTTCATCCTCAAAAAACAGTGCACAGACCATCTTCAGGTGCTGTCTCCTCTCACAAGCTCACAGTTTCTTCATTCTTTTAAATTTATTTGCTGTGATTTTTTAAAAGTAAGATTCACGTGGAGGGCTGGGAGTACAGAGCAGTGGAACATTACTTGCCTAGCATGCACGAGGTGTTGGGTTCAAGCCCCAGCTCTACAAATCAGAGACAACAAAGTAAGATGTATAAAGCAATTTTATGTAAAAACATGTTCAGTGCGCACAACCAACTAGAATTTAGCTGACTGAGAAATTTGAAAGTTTAAGTTCCTATACAAGCACCCTAAATTTTTTTCGAGCCATGACTATATAATCACTGGGTTAGATGATCCCTAAGAACCCTTCCAGCTTGAGAATTTTATTAACTAATTACATAAAAATTCTCATGAAAATGATGTTCTTCTTTTTAAATAAAATTCAAATTATTCATTTCCTTTTTTTCTTTTTCCAAGGTATGTATTTTCCTCCCTGATGGGATATTACCTGATTGATAGGTGTGAAAAATACTTAGGGGCAGCTCTTTGGAAAGGACATAGAAAACTATATAAATTCTTTGATCAAATTTAAATACCCTCAAGCAATTTCTATTAACCTTGAATACCTCAAGCTGTTCTCCCAGGTTCTTTAACTTACTCAGATCTTAAACCATATTTCATGTAAGAATGAATTCCTCCACAAAGAAAATGAGTCAGTGTTGTTTCAATGATTGTAAAAAGGTTTGAATAAAATATTTTCTATAAATACATTTCTAGCATTAGCACCTTATTGTAGTCTATGATTTGTACTAAATAAGCTATAGTAAATGCTATGCTAAAAGGTCACATTTCTTTATTCATGTGAAAGAAATATAATAGTCATAAAGCAAAGTGACAGTTAGGTTTACATTTGTTGTCTCTTTATCAATTTTAAAGCAGTAATTTATCCACGTTTTGTGATTGCTTTGTCAAAGAATGATTTAAAAGTTAGGTTTCTTAATGAATTTTTTTCACAAGCACATTGTGGCTGTGTCATATTTCCTAATCATGGTCTGTATTGGTAGACATACATTGGTGTGTGCATGCTCGTTGTGTACATATGCATCTGTTTAAGTGTGTGTGCGTGTGTAAGGGGTGTGTGTGCATGAGAGAGAGTGGAAGACATTACCTAACTATAAAGACCCAGACTCATCTGGGTTTAATTATTTAAATGTAGACTGAATTCCTTTAAAACTAAATTCAGATAATTTTAAGGTAGATAGGGGAAATATAAAGAATATAAAGGGGAAATATAAAGAATAATGGAAATAAAGAAAAAAAATATATGGGGATTCCCCAGCAGTTAGCTATTTTGACTGTGAAATGATATCCCAAGAGAGGCTGAGGAGGCTCGATCACTTGAATCATTTAAAATTGGACTGGACTAAGCTCGGAAGAATACACCATTGGGAGTAATCATGCTTTGACAGAGAAAGACTGAAAGATCTTTTCCAATTCTAATTGCCATGATCCCCTGTAATTCAATTTGAAATGCCCTTGCTATTCTAACTCACAAAGATCCTATTTTTACTAACTCTTTCTTTTTCATAATCCTACTTCTGATATCACTACTCCTTTAAAAGGAAAAAAGAATCCCTCGAGCCTGGTTCCCCAGTATTCATTGAATTACACTCCTTATTTCCTTTTCTCCCCCCAGACGACTGTTGTGCAGACTCCGGCAGCACTCTCAGGGCTGGGCAGACAGACAGCGATTATCATCGCCCCTGCTTTCATCCATTAACGCGGGTGTTAGCAGGTAAGGGCGAGGGCTGACAAAGAGGTTTTTAAAACTGGTCAGCATAAATGCTTCCAGGAGGCCAATTCAGGATAATCTATTGAAATATGGATCAGAAATATTGCCAGCCAAGGCTGAATACCTCTATCAGTTGCATTTAAGCCGAAGCTCTAGAATGTTTTCATGGAGGGGAAATAACAAAAGCCGTAATTACATGTGGAGAATTGTCTGTTCACATAGTTTGGGGTTAATTTTGTGAAATGGTTGCCAGTCTGCCTGGGTCCAGCGTCTGTCTCAGCCACTTTATTTGGCTGGAGATGCTTCAGGGGTAAGATCCCTAGAGACCAGAGTCCAGGAGGCCTTCTGGTTTTCAGGAGCCAATTTGTGACAAGATCAAAGGGGTGTCTAGTCCCAAGAGTCTGAGTTACGCTTTGGAATTTACTGATATATCTCATTTTACACAGCACTTCCATGTTTGAAAAGTATTGGAGAATAAATTCTAGTAAATTAAAACATACTAGCCCATTAACATACAATATGTTTCACTGGTAATGGCTCCTGAATTCCATTGTAATTTTTCCTGGCCTGTGTAGTAATTAATGGTTAAAATTGAAGTAGAGCTACGCAGTGGAAATTTTTATAAGCTAAAAATGCTTCTGTGATGTCAGTGTTCTACAGCAAGTTTTCTTTCTCATGTTATTACAGCAATTGGAAAGTAGAGAGCAAAAACAAAACAGTCATTTAGAAAATTTGAAGTAAAATTTCCAGATACTCCCCAAATGGTTATTAATGCCTTAAATTCAAACAGTTATACATAGATAATATTTAAATGATTAGAGGGATAAGATTTTTCTCATTCTATGTTTCTAACACTAGTTCTTTCTTTCAAAATATTTCAAATGTACAGCAAAAGTACAGAATGCTAAAACAAACATGTATTACACACCACTCAGACTTTTGAAACACAGATTTTCTTTATTGTTTAAAAATGTCAATAAAACCTTGACATGAAGTTGAAGAACATTTAAACTCTTATTTCCCTTTCTCCTCCAAAAATAACTTCTTGTCTTACCTTAAAAGGTGACTTGTTCCTTTCTACTGCTTTGGGAATGCAAACTTTTACCTTGAATGTTCCCTTACTTTCTACCAGACTCCCTCTCACCTTCTTAGAGTCATGTACCTTTAAAGGATGTAGCTACTGCTGCTACTGTTACTGCTCTTAAAAATAAGAACAAAGCTTCCACCTCCACTTTTATCTAGAAATTGACTCTTGAGGGACATTACCTCACCTAAAGACATGAGCTTAGAGGCCAGGGAGGTGACCTGCCCAGGGTCACACAGTCTTTAGTAGAACCCAAGTTTTTTAAGACTTCAAAGCCCATGAATTTACCACTTTATTCTGTGCCTTCTAACTCCGTCTTTGCCACTTATCTCCTCTAGATTAGTTTTGAATTCAGCTGAACTGACAATTAGCTGCTTTAGATGTATCCTTACCTTTGTCAGAAATGTAGGTAGAGCCTTCAATGGGACTCTGAAAAAAGGATCTTTTAAAAGTGTCTTTAGATCACCCTACTCCTTAGAGGTCTAGGATGAAGCACCGCTCAGAGCACTCTCCTCTGACTGATGAGGGTCTAATTAGCCTAGAGATTCTTCTCTGACAACCAGCCAAGAAGCTGTGTTGAAAAAGCTCTTATTTGGCAGAGATTAAAACTGGAATCTATAGTTATTATGACAGGGTGACTGGAATGTCACTGAGAAATTTACTATATTTCAGCTTAACAACTTGTTTGCTATTGCAAAGTCTAAGAAAAAGCTCTCTGATTTATCATATTACTGTGTCTTTGGCTAGTCTTCTATGCTGTAACCGAGGAACACACTCTGCCTATCACATACAAAGCATTATAAACAATGAGTGATTTTTACTTCCAAAGTTATTCTGTGAAGAGAAAACATAAAAGTTTGAGAAATTGCTTAGATGAAGAAAATACAAATTATAATGCTGTGTGAGGTCCACTATTTCCAGTGCTCTAATTGTGAATTCCGGGAGCTTGGATTAGGGTGCCTGTGGCCAAGACTGGACATGGAAGGAAGTCCTTCCTATCCCTACTTCATCATGAGCAATCCTTTTTCAGCTGTGAAAGAGAATAAACTGTGAGCTTGAAGTAGGAGATTAGTGGAGGGGCAAACTAAATAACTAACAGAACAGAATGTGTCAAAGGGCATAAGAGCTTGTAGCTAACAGGTTGAGTGAGATGTTTCCTAAAAAGAGAGGGCACATGCACAACACAGGAGCAAAAATGATTACGCTGGTCCTGTGTACTGTACATGGAACCAATCAGAAAGCGATAGCTCAGTCCTTCATCTGAATCTGACACTGTTTGCAGAACCAATCAGAAGCTTCTATTTTCAATTCTTCATTTGCATGTGTGCACAGCCAATCAAAAGGCGCTCTTTTGGATCTTCTGGGAAGGCAGGTGAATTTTCTTTTCTTTTTTTTTTCCACTACCGGAAATTGAACTCATGACCTTGTGCTTGCCAGGCAGGTGCTGTGCCGCTGAACTAAATCCCCAGCCCTCTGAATTTTCAATAAGACGGTTTATATCTGGTGTGGGGTCAGGTGACTTTTTGATAGGAAAAATGTCCCAGTACCTAATTTGCATGAGGGAGAAGTCAATCCAGGGGTTTTGAATACAAAAAATCTCTTGACCCTTATCCTTGGGCCCCAGTAAAACTTTTCACTAGTCTGCTGTCACTCCGCAGAGTGTCCTTCCTTTCTGCCTTCAATAAATGGTCACCTTCACTTCCTTTGCTGTCCAAGTCTTTGTTTGGGACACCAAGAACCTGGAGAAAAGCCCCATAGGATGCACCATCTGGTAACAAAATGATCAATCTTTAAAGATGTTTTTTAAAGACACTTTATGAATTTTAAGAATTTTTCCCATGAAATTTACAAAACAGATTTTTAATTTACAGTTTTTTTAAGGGCAGCTTTAGATTTACAGAAAAAGTAAGTGAAAAGTACCAAGAATTCCACTCATGAACCCAACCTTACAGTTTCCCCTATTATTACCATCTCACATTAGTGTGGTACATTTATTACAACTGATGAAACAATATTGAAATGATATTATTAACTAAACCCCTTAATGTCTATTAGAGGTCACTTTTGTATGTTCCATGAGTTTTGACAAGTGTATAATGACATATAGCACAATTACAATATCATCAAAACAGATTTTAAATCAGTTACATATCCTAAAAAGAGGCCTAGAAGATGCCCTTTTGAAACAAGTTAAATAAACTAAGACTCAACACAAACTTAGTGAACTTATTCTTTAGAGTTCTTGCCAGACAGAAAAGCAATATAGTAAAAATTAAGCAGGCTTTTCTTTGAAAATTGTAGTTATTTTGATAAACAGTGCTGTGAAAGCAGTAAATGCGAAGAACAAGCACTCTAGTTCATTCCCTTTGGTCTGCTGTTCTCCAGGCTTGGTGTGAATACTTCATAGTTAAAGCGTGTCTTCCCCTGAGGACCACAGCGCCATTTAATTTCTGTTCTGGCATTTGGCCGATTGTGTTTATGAGGTCCTACTGAGAAATGGAATTGATGATTTCTTCCATAACCACAAAGAAAAAATTGAGAGTTACTGATTTCAAACCACAAGTATAACCTTTCAAGTTTTTCTGGAAAAACATTTTCTTTCAAAAGGTGAAAAAAGGGACACCTTATTCAATGTCTAACTGAGCTGCATCATCCCATTTCTTAATATGCTGAAAATTCACCCCACTTGGGTAGCAGAAGACGGGAGTTCCCCACGTGTACTTTGGAACCTACAGAAGATGTCGCTGCCTGGTCTGATCTCTGTGGGTTCCAACTTGTTGAGGCATTGTTGCCAAGGAGAAGAGTAGACTTCTCATCGGGGCCCACCCCTCCTGCCACTCACAGCCACTCTCCTGCCCACACACGCTCCCTGCTCTTGCCTTCCTTTCTGTCTTCCATAGTACGCTGAGGACTTGGCAGAAACTAGTGCTGATGTTTTCTCCAATATTCCTTCTCTGAGAACTGCCATTTCAAGACCCTCTTTGAGGCTCAGAGTCCACATTTCCATGTAAAATTCCTCTAGAGTAATGGTTGTCAACTGAAGGAAAGTTTGAGTCCCAGGAGGCCTTTGGCAATGCTCGGAGATGTGTTTTGGTTTTTTCACCTGGGCTGGGGAGGGTGCCACTGGCGTTTAGTAGGTGAAGGCCAAGGGTGCTGCTGAGTCACACATGGTGCTCAGGATGGCCTCCCATTTCCAAAGATTGTCTGACCCAAAAGTGTTAATGGTATTGAAGTAGAAAAACTACGCTCTAGAGTTTTAGTCAGTGGGCATTTTTGTTCATCTCATGCAGAAATACTTTGATTTAAAGTATTATGTCTCGGTCTGGGGATATAGCTTCATGGCACAAGCACCCACCTGGCAAGTGCAAGGTCCTAAGTTTGGTTCCCGGTACCAAAAAAAAAATTATTTTTGAAGGTAATATCCTATAGTAGTGGAAATAGTGGAAAATTCTATACTTTCTTATCATCTTGTTAAAGAACAAGGCTGGATGTATGGTGCATGGCTGAAATCCCAGCACTGTGGGTGGCTCAGGCAGGAGGATCACAAGTTGCAGCCCAGTTTGGGCAACTTAGCAATACTCTGTCTCAAAATTTAAAAAAAAAAAATGGCTGAGAATGTAGCTCAGTGTGAAGTCTCCATGTTAAATGTCCAGTAAAACACACACACACACACACACACACACACACACATGGCAGAATCAGGCTTCAATTCTTGCAATATAGATAACTTAGTTGTCATTCAAACTGTAAACCTTTGTAAGGCATAAGATATTAACTGACTTCACTTCCAACTTTTACAGTGTCATTATTTTGTCCTCCAACTACCTCCTCAATATCTCTGCTGACAAAGACATTTTAAAATGGAAGACAATTAGAGCCTTTTTATTTATGAAAAATGAAGTGTTTAGGCACAAAAGAATACCCAGCGGACCTCTTCCAGGATGTTTAAAATATCCTTTCATTAAAAGATTTTTGTAAGAGGCTGTCCATCACTGTTGTTATTACTACTGTTGCTTTCATGCATAACCACCAGCATCTGTAGGTTTCCAGGGTATTCTTTAGAATTTCTCACCACTTGACTTCATGGTAGATTGCCTCAGATGATTTTTCAATCTTAAAATCACATTGTATCAAAGCTCCCCTCTAAGTACACTATAAAAGCCGTTGTACACCAGAGAAGCAGAATTATCCTCATTGACAAGTTTTGTTCAGCCAGGATGGAATTTAAATCTCTTTTAAGTTAGTTGCTAGTATTTTAAAAAAAAATAACCAACAACTGTTCATATCCTAGACATCTCTCATTTCTGAAAAAATGGAAGGGTCTAATTTTAGAGACTAACATTTCTCCATGGCAGTGGTCTACTACAGGAAAACCACAGCTCGATGTTTAAGACTAGGTGCATGCCAGCTCGCTCAAGTTCCCACTCAGACTATCAGGCGCCCGTCATTCTGCCCCCTCTGGTCATTTGAGTTTGCACCCCCAATATTGTTGCAATGGAGCTCTGTAACCACAGATGCTTGGTAGTTAATATTATCCAATCTTTGTCTCAGGAAGGAATTTCACAACTCGTACAGGACGTCACTGAGGCCATTCAGAAGAATGCTAGGAAATGTGCTCAGAGGGAAAGGCTGAGCTGTGGTTGAAGAGAAGGGCACAGCTCATGGGAAGAGCCAGAGTGTGAAGAGCAGATGAAGAAGCTCCAGGCTGCTTGCTAGGATCACCCCTACAGAGAAACCTGAACTTTGGTGAGAAGAGGGCAGAGACCAGGTAGGGAAAATGAAGCAAATTACATTTAGGACCGTGTCAGAAGTGCTCTATATGTCATCTTTCCCCTCAAGTGGTAGACTCCGGGGCATCACTTGTGTTCTTGGAGAATCATCACAATGCAACATGAACTCCAGGAAGAGCTCCATGAGGAAGGAGTCAATACAAGGTGAGGATATTATGCTGTGTGAGAGTAGGACACAAGGCAAAGATGGAGAAAAAAACAAAGCCATAACTCAAAAATAAGGGATATCAGATAGAGGCATGTGATTGAAAATTCAGAGCTCAAGCCAAAAAGAAAGGTCAGGCTAAGAAACCTGCAGGACGGGCAAGAATACTGATGACAGTTCCTGACCTCTGTACTCGTTCGTGGAAAGATTGTGATTTGACTTAATTCCCAGAAGACTCAGGCCAGCTTGTTTCTCTTTCTGTAGTGGCCTGATGTCCGTACACTGGTCACTGTCCATTTACCAGTGCCCAATTTTCTCCTTGGTTAGCGCACCTTTCCTAGGGATATTATGTTTGATAGAGCATATACTTAGTCATCAAAGGACTGAAGAAAAGCCCAGGTTGGACTGGCCCCACAGAGCTCCAGGATACTTCCCTCTGCCTGCCCCCAGGTCAGTGCAAACAAGAGAAATTCCCTAAGTTGCAACATTCACCTGGGCTCTGGAAATGTGATGAGAAGAAATCCCACACAACTGCGGGAAGGTGAGGGAATGGCAGTTTGGAATGTCTGATGAAAGCCTTGTCTGATAAAAGAGGAAAAAAAGAAAAAGACATTTGAGGAAGGAAAGAGTGAAAAAATATTTAAATTGTTACTGTAAGAAATTCTAGGAAAATATCATTTTAGGCTTGGTTTTCCCTATCTGATATGTATAGGACTATAGACAGTAATTTACTATCTACACCTGGAGTCTTCTAAGAGTGAAAGAGCTATTCATAAATTTTTCCAAGATAAGGTAATGACCTGAGACTGGTCACAGCAAATGGGGTATATGGTCTGCAGAGGTGAGGTCAAAGCAAGGACGAGGCATTTAGATTTACGGCCTCAGGCTACAACCTGAGTCAGAGGATTGGGAAGGCTGGTTGTAAAGTATGGTATTCTGAGGCTGAAAGTGAAGACCCCCACTGGTCAGGATGATGGAGAGTACTTTAAGCTTAAAGGTAGCTGAGGAAATCACTTTGAAGTGTTCTGGGTTGGGAGTAAAGGGGGGATTTTATTAATTAACTAATTAATTTTAGGCTGTCCAGTGTTTCTAATGTGCAGCTTGCCCAAAACTCCATAGTTTCCCCCGGGCTTCTAGGCTACGCCCCCTCTCTTCCCTTCGTTGTTGTGGACTGACAGGGTTGTGGGGTGGGGAATTTGTTCTCACAGTTTTGGGGCAAAAGGAGGTGAGACAGGAAGTAAAGTGAGGTTGTGCACTTAAGGTAAGCATATGCACTTCTTGTCAACTGAATATTTAAAAATAAAACAAAACTGAGTAACATCTGTACAATAGATTATGATGTAAGAACGCTTGGTTAGCTTTTTTTATAGCTATCTAGAACCTCACAGATACAGTGATCATTACCTAGAACCTCACACTTACGGTTTCTGTGCTGGTTGAGTGTTCAGAGTTGTGGACATCAAATCTAGTTCCAGAGCCCCAGGATTTTAACTCAACCCTTATTTGTGGAGCATCTGTTAGGGGTAGGGTCCAAGAGTCTGCTGCAGTTGCTACTGGGCTACTGTGACACCGGGATCTCTTTCATTTTCAAGCTTGAGGCCAGCTTAGCAGAGAAGAAACACCCAGAAGAGGAAAGAGCTGGCTCCTTGGAGTCGCTCTCACTCCTGTGTCAATGACTTCACCCTACACTGCTGGTAAATAGGAGACGTTTTGTTTTGTTTTGTTTTGTTTTGTTTTTTCCGGAATCATCGGGAACCGAACTCACAACCTTGCGCTTGCCAGGTAGGTACCCTGCCGCTGAGCTAAATCTCCAACCCCTAAATAGGAGACGTTATTGAAAGTGTGTTAATCTTCATCGTAGCCTCTCTGAAAACCACCAAAGAGATTAGACAGCCCTCAGGAAGGCTTGAGTCTTGCTTCTGCTTATGTGCTTTCTTCTGTCTTCTCTCAAGAGTCCCAGTAGCCTCTTAGTCCTTATCAATATCTCAGTGTTGCAATTTCATCTCAAATCTTCATCTCTTACACAGTTTACCAGTAACTGTTCCGTCTTGTCCCTCCCTCTTTCTCTCTCTGTTCTTTTAAACTCTGATTCCTTACTCTGGCTCCCTTAAGACCTTCTTTCCCAGTCCTCCTCTCCTTCAGAAAGTAGTTTCCAGGGCCGGAAGGCGGTTTCCTTTCAGATGTATATCTTGCAGGTCTGCCCCTATTCTTATCAGGACAAAAGACAAGAACTGGAGCTTCCCCAGCAACAACTCCTCTTCCCAGTAGCCTGGAGGTGGAGCAGGAGGAAGGAATGTTAGTACTGCTCAAAATTAGCATTTTTTCCTCGGCCACATGCATCCAAACATAACTGCATAAAACACCATAGACTGTGCTGTATGCCATGAGATACTGTGGAAAGATTAAGGAATGATTTGTGTGAGAATGACATGTATGATGCTGAAATAAATGCCAGATGAGTATTCTAAATTAATTTTTATTATTGAACACCTTTGTAGTATATTAGGAAGTGAAATTTTGCCAAAGAAACTAAACTGCCTTTCCTTATACAGCTGCTATTAATTTTTCACTATAACAAAACAGAACTACTGTTTATTGTTCTAATGAGGGTCAGATGTGGAGGTATGCATAAACTCTTAGAAAAAATATTAAAACATAATATCTTTTAGGTCCAAAAAGCAATATGGCATTCAAAATACTAATGTCTGCAAAATTTTATCTTATTTTTATTAGTGTTTTATTAGTGGTTAGATGGGGAACTGTTGGCTAGACTGGTTTTTTTATCATGTAACTCTAACACCTACCCTAGTACCTAAATTATGGGAGGTCATTAATACACAAGTAATACAAGCTAGAATTAGTTTAGCATTTATACAATGCCTGGCATTATTCTATAATCACAGTGTCTCAACACTGTAGACTTTCTGCTATTGATAGTATATATAGACAAGATTATTCTGCCAGAAGATCTTTGAAGATTTACATCTTCAAATTCTGGAAGATTCTTCCCCACCTCCCTTCATTTGTTCCTTCCCTCTTTCCTACTTTCCCTTTATTCTTTCCTTATTTTCTTGTTATATTTAAATATTTGGATTATTGCTGCTAAAGAGAAACATTATGCTAGCCATGAACAAGATTTTAATTTCCTAGTAGCCACTTTAAAAGAGCAAAGAGGTAGAATGCACTCTAATAATATATCTCTACCTCTGTCATCTCTATCTCTAGTTATCTATTTTAACTTTTTTATTTTAAAGAAAAGAAAAATAAACATTAAAAAAAATGGTACAAAATTTCAAAAAAAGATTGTAGGAGAGCAACGATGTTCAGTACATTGTGCATTGTTATCTTCAAAGTAATATTTTATTTAATCCAAAGTATATAAAATGCTATCATCTCAACTTGTGCTCAATATGAAGAAAATCTTCATGACACATTTCTGCAGTCTTTCTTCATTCAGAGTTTTCAAAATTTGGCATGTGCTTTACATTTTCTGCACATTTCAATTTAATATAGCCACATTTCAGATGCTCATTAATTACACATGGCTAATGGCCATTGCATTCAGCAACACAATTTTAGGCCATCTATCTGAATTGAAATTGCTAACTGGTAATCCAAGCCTCTTTTGAATGATCCACCTTTTTTTTTTTTCTTACATCTAAAATGACTTATCTATTTGTGTACTGATATCTTATACATATGCATGGCATTCATTGTACATGGGTAGACTGAGTAAGTGATAGAATGACATTATGATTTACTTTAGAAGGATAAAATATTAAAGAACTTCAATGAGAGGGAAGACTTAACATTAATAATATGCACAGTATTAAACATGTGTTGTATTCCTGACTTTAAACTAGATACTTGATAAACATTGTGTACTGCTCACAGCATATTTTACAAGACTGATATGATTAGCTTCACTTTTACAAAGAAATTGATGCTTAGTGAAATTTAGTAACTTGCCCTAGGTTAGCATCGTAGTAATTTGCAGAGCCAGATTTAAAACTACATTTGTCTGTTCTCACCACACCATATTGCCTTTGTAAGATAAGACCACAAAGCTAAAGAAATAGCAGAGTTCATTCTATCAAGTTAGAAAAAGACTATTGCTCACTTTCTTTGTTACTGAGATTTTCTCTCAGTTTCATATTACTCACAGAGTAAGAAATATTCTCTCATTGTTTCCACAAATCCTTAAATTTGTTTCCAGAAGAAGTATTTAGAAAATTATTTTAAATTCTTTTAAAGTGGGGGGGAGAGAGACTATTTAATCTATATTGCATGGTTCAAAGTGGAAACACAAGTGGTTAAATAATTGCACAAAGACAGAATTAGAATGAAGAAGTCGCTGTTATTCATTTCTCTTCTGAACCTCTTCTAACCACCAAAAATGTCCTTGTTGGATTAAGGTTACAGACTAAGATGCTAAATTAGGTATCTCTTCTTTACCTACTCTGTGAGGTAGGCTGCCTGTTGAAAGTCAGAAAATAATGCATTCCTGTGCATATGTAATTGTACAGATAATTGCCTCTATCATTTAAAAATATCATTTGCCAAAATGGTGTCTATGATTAATTATGTACATTTATCACTGAGTCAACTCAGGTACCTTATAAAATCCTTCCCCTTTTATCAGGTACCTTATAAAATCCTTCCATGACATATAAAATATGTCATGCATATTTCCTCCCTTCTTGTTTCTTGCAGTGTAAGTCATTTAGTAATTCAGAATTTTTTGTTATTCCTTAAGCCATAATTCACCTGCACAGGAGCCAGCAATCAAGTTACTCTCTGGTTGCTGGGAGGCTACATTTTTACTTAGAACATCAAGGAACAAGAAAATGTTTAATTCTCTCTTCTTGTTTCATGGATGCTCCTGGGAAAGGACCACTTATTGATATTCAAGTACCTCCAGTACCACTTCCTCTGTTCTGAACTATATATTGCTGGGCTTGAAGTCAAATGGCTACAAAGAAAAACATAATAATGAGTTAAAAATATAGAGTAATCCTGCAATCCTGACATGTGGAACTTAACTAGCATGAATATAATGTAATTAATGATAGTAGCAGTTTCTAGAGGGTAGCCTAAGACTTTGACGTGAACAGCCTCTCTCAGGTCTCTGTGCTTTTGCCCTGCCCTGGAACCTCAAACACCCAGAATGTTAACCTAGGTGAGGTTAAAGGTTAACCTGTTTAACCTAAGTCCTGTTCTCATCTCTGAATCCTCCACCCTTTTTTCTTTTTTCTGGACTAGAAGTAAAAGTCTCAGTTTTACAAAGGCTTACGTTACATAAATGACTTGGCCCCTGCTAACATCAGCACTTTATCTACTGTTCACTCATTCACCAGCTCTCCCCAGCCAGCGTGCCTTTCCCTACATCTCAAATGCTGAGGGCAGTCTCCTGCTCAGAGCCCGTGGGCTTGCTACTCCCTCTGTGGGGACTGCTATCGTGTCCCCATATTCATATTCTCTGGGATATTTACTCCGGTGTCATTCTTTCAGCAAAAGTCTTCTTGGCCTCCTCCCTAAGAGACTGCAACCCTTTGCCCCATTACAGACTACCTATCCCTATCCCCATTATTGTCTGGGTAGTCCTTTTCCCATCTATATTACCCTTTAATGTACATATTTTAAATCTACATATATATGTCTCAGAATACACACACATACACATACACACATGATTTGTGACACATCATGCATGCCCTCATTATGGGTAGCTGGTACATGTGCATTACTTTTACATCCCTTGCCCTCCCTTCTTTCTCCCCCCATCTCTTTGCCCCTTTGCTATTTGCTCTACCTCCCTATTTCCTGTTGTCTTTTCTTTTACTCCTTAATTTATCCATATTTTGGGTTTCTCATATGAAAGAAACCACATGGTTTTCAAGTTTGTATATCTGATTTATTTTACTTAACATTGTATTCTTGAGGAGCGTCCTTTTTGTAGGAACCAGCCTGTCTAACTGATCTCTGATGAGGAGACACTACTTCTATCTCAACCGAAGAAGAAAGGGAAGGTGGAAGAGGAGGAGAAGGGGACCAGGGCTCTTCAGGTTCATTTTTATCTTCTCTCAAGGGTGCACTAGACGTGGGATGTTTCCTTGTAGTTAAAAGACAAAGAACTGCATGGCCCAAGCTCCATGTGGAGAAAGTTTCAGGGAATAAAAGAGGGCCCTGGATATGAGCATGCTCCAAACCCTCTTTCATTAGATCCCAACTCTCTATATTAAACATGCCCATCTGAGGACACCAAGGACTATGTTTGATAACATCTTGAAACATATGAGAAAGCAACTGGGTACTAACTTGAGTGCCAGACTGGTACAACAGAATTTCCAATATAGGAGTATAATACTGTATTTCAGTCAGTAAACTCTGCCCCATTACCCTGGCTGAAAAAGTTTTCCTCATACACTCACATTAGTTTTCTTTTTTCTTTTGCCAGCTGGCTCTTCACCCTGTGGAACTCCCCACCACTGACTCACTACACCTTTCCCCCTGGTGGACTTTACCCAGTCAGATCCCTGTTTGGGCACCATTTGTAGGAGCCAGCCTACAAGTTTGTCCTTGGCTAGGGAGTGAACAAAGATGAAAAACAGAGACACAGAATTAGTTTAAAATGTAGGGGGCAGGGGCTCTTGTTTCCCTTAGACGGAGAGCCCCAAGCCTTTGGCTCACTTCACTTTTATTTACTCAGGTATGGGTACAAGCAATTAGGGTAACACAAGATTCATCTTCCTTCCACCATCCATAGTACATGTCTGGGTAAACAATCAGATCTCAGTTGTGTTGACTTTTCCCTGGATCTTACAATATCCCAGCATGCCCCCAAAAGATCACAGCTTGCCCTCTTCTCCTTTGTGCTCCCAGAGAAAGTCAATTAGGCTTCAATTCTCACTATCTGGTCTCCCACACATTTTCCTACAAACAACTCAAGTTTATACTTTTTTACAGGAGAGTAGTACTGTATCATGTATAAATGCTACATTTTCTTTATCCATTCATCTGTTGATGGACATAGGGGTCACTTCCAAGATATAACTCCTATAAACTGTGCTGCTATAAACACAGGTATGCATGTACCTCTGTAATACCATGCCTTTTACTGTTTCAGGAAGATACCTAAAAGGGAATAAAAAATATGGAATGCTTGATGCATTTGTGTGTCATCCTTGGTGAAGTAACGTCTGCTCTGAGGTCTAGAGGATGAACACAAATTAACCAGGGAGGAGTGTAAATATGGCAGGCAGAAGGGACAGCGTAAGCAAAGACCCAGAGATGGAGATGCACGGCTTCTCTGAGATCACAGGGAAGACCAGAGTAGCTGTAGTTACTGAATATGGGCAGGAGTCTATAAGATGAGGTCAGAAAGAAGGCACAGATCAGCTTGCACAGGAGTTAGTAGCTATGTTAAGTAGTCTAATTTTAGTTTGGAGGCAGCAGAAGCCATTTAAACAGTGGACAATGATCCATTTCGGTGGGGTAGATCATTCCAGCTGCAAAAGGGAATAGATGTGAGAAGCTAAGAGAGGATGGCTGAAATATGTTAGGAAGCAACGTGATACAGAAATGAAAATTCGGCATTGCAAACACATATTCACGAAAAATAAATATAAAGGAAAAATGAGAAAATTTGGGAAATTAAATTTTACATGCCTTTACTGAGTCCTCTGCTTTATCAAGTCTGTCAGCTACAGATTTTCATTCGGGAACTGGTGAGGGACTATATCCTGACTTTGGCATACTGGAGGCGGTTAGTGCCCAGGAGGGAGCGGCTAGGTCTGTTCAATGAAAAATGTACTTCATGAACTTATTACCTTTGCAGGGTCGGCATTCAGTCCTCTGAAAAAGTCCATGAGGAGGCTGCGAAAGTCGTGGGATGGTGGCAAGCTATAAATTCTAGAGCTAAATCATGAGAGCCAAACACACACACACACACACACACACACACACACACACACACACACACACACATACACTATAGTTAGAGCTGAGTGTGAATACAATTGTTAAAGAAGATCAAGTTAGGAAAGAAGGGAAAGAGGTCTATAGAAAATCATCCTATATTTAAGGGTTTGACATTATGTATTTCTCCATCTCATAAGTATTTATTAAGTGTTCTCTTTGTGTCCAGTCCTGGGCTGTATGGTGGCAGGAGAAACTCAGTGGAAATAAGAGAACTCTGCAAATGTAAAGTAATAAATGTCAAAGGCTAAGACCCGTTCAAGAAGATGCTCAGTCGTTTTGCTGCTGCAGATGAAGAGAGGACAACGTTGGGTTTGTGGATTAGACCCCTTGCTAGTTGGTGCACATTGGAAACTCAGATTAGTAAATAGGTTAGTAAACAGACTCCAGGGACTGCACAGAAGGACCTCTGACGAAACCTTCTCCCCTTTTAGAACTTTAAATTATGAGAAGATGAGACCTGATACATAAAATTTCACTTTATATCTCATTTCCTTGGAACACATCTTTTCCATCTAAGAAAGAAAGCCGCACTACCTAGGGCCTGCCATGGCTGTCAGCCAAGAGCAGAGATGTTGTAATTTGAAGTTGACAGCAAGACGACCCTTACAGGGTCACTATAGTTTCTGTCTCACGGCAGATCTTCCTGCTGAAATATGGAGGTGCCATGATGTTAAATCAATAGTAGTGAGTGATGTGGAGATTTGAGATGAAGCTAAACACAGCTTCCTTTGATTTTTACCATTTCATTTTTCTTGCAGGACACTACTTTAGAAGAAGAATCACCTCTGGATAAATCATCTGCTCAGGTTTGCTACTCTAACCAAATGACATTATCCAAAGACTAGAAAGTCCCAAACATTAATTGTATTCATTTAGGATTCCATGTAATGTTTTCATTGAAACAAAGGCTCTTTATGAAATTTATAAAGCAGCAGGAACAAGCATTTTGGTTAGAAATATTCAGAAGGTTGTGATCGTCAGTTACAGATTTAAGACACAAAGTAACTCAGTAGTGAATATCAAATTTGTGAAGGAGTAATCCTTAATTTAAACAGTAGTCAACTTTTTATTTTCAATTAATTACAAGAAGGTATATCTGGTATCTGTTGTTGTATAATACAGCACCCCAAGATGTGGGAGCTTAAAGCAACAGCCACTTCTTTAGCTCGGGATCCTGGGGGTCGCACTTGAGGGGGTTCAGTGATACAGTTCTTGCAGTCTTAGCTGGGCTTCCTCATGTATCTGTGGTCACCTGTCAGTCTGTGAGGTAGCTGTTTCTGGGTATCAGTGAGAAGATGGGGTGACTGGGCTCCATGTCTCTCATCAACTAGAAGGCCAGTTGGGGCTTGTGCCAATCTGGCAGGGATTCTAGAATGAGATGAAGCTTAAATTTTGTTATGAGGCAAGGCTCAGAAATGGTACAACATTGCTTTTGCCAAATTCTTTTTCCTTTTTTTTTTTTTTTTTTTTTTTTGTCTTTTTGAGACAGGGTCTCACTGTGCAGTTCAGGCTGACCTTGAGCTCATTTAGTAGCCCAGGCTGGCCTCGAACTTGCAATGATCCCCTTGCCTTAGCCTCCGGAGAGCTAGGATTACAGGAGTGCGCCACTGCACCTGGCCTTGTCAAATTCTTTTAGCCAAAGCAAGTTGAAAGTTCAGCTCATATTCAAAGGGTAGAAAAATAGACTTCCTCTGTTAATGAAGTGGCTAACTGCAAATTTATTCTGTTAAGCAACCATTTGGGCCATCTTGCTGTCTGCCATAGGTGATTTATCTTATTTATCCTATTTGATTCACATATAGGCAGGCAAAATGTACAATATTTAAACACTATTTTGGAAGGGAGAATATTTTTATACTTTTCATTTTATCTGTTTAAAACAAAAACCTCTTGGCTGGGCATGGTGGTGCATGTTTGTAATCCCAGCACTTGGGAGGCTGAGCCAGGAGGATCACCCTGAGTTTGAGGTTAGCCTGGGCTACATAGTGAGTTCAAAGCCAGTCTGAGCTACATGACCAGACTCTGTCTCAAAAAACAAAAACAAAAACAAAAACACAGCAAATAAATAAACAAACAAAACCAGGACCTCTCTTAAAACAACCAATTAAGATGGGACTGTGTTCGCTGAATTATTTTCTACCTCTGTCTTTTCAGAAAATACAGGAAGATCCTCATTTTCTCAGTGGCTGTTAGTCCAGGTCTGTGTGACATAACCAATCACAGACAGAAAGTGAATTTCTTAATGGTAAGAAACAATAGCTGCTGGCCTTGTACTCTTGTATAAATTTTCAGAATTGCCATTGGGAAAAGGACATTTACTTGACACATGATGCTATTTCCATTTTTGTCTGCCCAATTTTAAACTCTCCCTTATTAAAGTGGCAAATTCAGTCTTCAGAATATACTGCCCTAATGAAATACATAACTGGAAGATGTACCCTTTGCCACTTCGCTTTGTAACGTGTAGACTTGCAATAGATGCAAGGACATTTCATGGAAAGGGAGTTTTTAAATTCTTTTGTATGTGGATGGAGAAAATAAAACTTTTGATGTCTTTGCTCAAACTAATAGGTTCTCACTTAATAGCCAATGTAGTACATAAGGTGATTTATTATTATGCTAATATTGTAATGTAATATTTATTAAGCATTGGAAGTGTGCAGAATACTAGATAGCCCACATAAAAAATCCTGATGGATTTCAAGGAAAAGGGCTGAGAAATGCATTCTCCTAATCCACAGGAAAAGCAGGCAATTCAGAATCCAGCTGAACCAGTAAATCCTATTTAATTTAGCATACATCACATACCCAAAGAAGGAGGGGGAGATTAAGGCAAATAGTGATAATCTCTGATTAAAGGGTAGTCATTTCAAGAGCATACTTTCCTGTATAGACTTGAGTTTAGCAAGACTCCACTGAGAAAAAATATTTCTCATTTTAAAAATGTTTTGGCCGATAATCCTCTGCATTATTATCTGACGTTCTAAGATCACAGGTTATAGTAGTTTCTATAGAGACCAACGTTGTAACTATTACAGCAAACTACAAGTGAAATGTTAAAAAAAAAAAATCACACCTTCACTGTATCTTTACAGCATGACAGTAAAATTTACAACGTTGGCATAAGGTATTTGGAAGTCCCAAGGTAAAATTATGATTCTATGCTAAGAAGAAACTTTTTCTAAAATTAAATAGTGTATTTTAAAAGATCATTTTTAGTGTGGCCAAGTAAAATGGAGGGTGGGGGGAGGGGGCTGACTTTACATCTCCCTAAAGAAGCCTTTTCTCTGAAAAACAAAAGCACATAATTTGAGGAAAGAATACCTTTGTTATTTTAGTTGGCCATAATTCTGCACTTTACTTTGCTAAACTAGTTTAGATTAGAGGGAAAAAAATTAAGGCAAAGCTAAAAAGAGACTTGTAAACAGCATTTCCTATTTTATATAATTGTGCTTATTGACTAGGGGTTAGATCCTCTGCTCATCTCTAAATAGAATTCTCATAGAAGCTGATGAAAATCTTTGATGAAAATTGATTGAGAAATAAGTACTCTTCTTCTATTCTCTGTTTATGTTCTCATCTATATCATCTATGTATATATTATTATATATGCATATGTATGTGTGTGTAATGGTATCAGTGGAATTTCTAAAAAATGATGTACCACCTTTTGGGGGATCTTCAAGCTAGTAAAAGAATACAAAAATGCATACTTGCATTTTTTTGGATGATGGCAGATAAAGCTAGCAGGGAAATAGAATAGTTTGAATGTGGAAATAAGGCATAAATTAACTATTTCTTTATGGCTACTTAAAACATTTTATTTTAAAAAAGGAGAGCTGTAGATGGCTTTGTGGTTATAAAACATAAATACAAATTTTTATTTTCTTGGTAATATAAATTCACAGTAATACATATTTTTTTAAGCAAAGGATATAATGTGTAATTTAAGAATTTGCCAAGCTATTTTAAGACAGTATACCTTATGCTAATTGGCTGATTAGGTGTGTGAAATGCACATAATTTTTATTCAGTGAATTTCCTTCAAAAATTTGATGAGGAAAATACAAAGTAAATAGTATATGGTTGTTCACATAGTAAAAGAGAACATGAAAATTGCCTATGGAAATAAAATTATCTGCCAATTTCGACTTCATGGTTGAAAACTGGTCAAATAGCTTAAAGGTACATATACTGAACTATTTGTAATGAAGTAACCAGTTCTTTGGTTTTTTTTTTTAGAACTGCTTATGAACATGTGCACACTTATGATATACACATATTTACATATGTGCCTGATTATATGATCTAGGTGATTGTCAAAGTGACTGCTAAAACATCTGTATCTCTAAAGAGCTTGCTATATTGGTCTTATTTTAATATGTTTTGAAATGGGCGAAATAACGACACATAGAGTTTATGTGCCTTCCAGAATATTTCAGCAACTTGCAAAACTGCTTCTTTTTACCTGCAGACTTTAAGAGAAGTCTACTTAGATAAACTCCAGCAAGTCCCAGCACAGTAAGGGGAAGATGAGGAGAAGTGGAAAACTCAGGATGGGGCTGGAGATCACAGGGTGGAAGGCAGTGATGTAGTACTCTACCTAGCACATTTTTTTCTCTTTTAGGTTACACACAGAAGAGACAGATCAGCAACAGAAAAAGAGCGTTTCTTAAAGTCTTACAAGGAGAGAAAAGCTAGCATCTTTTTCTATATATTGCAAGAAACTTGTCACAAAGAGGGTGGGTAGCAGGGAGGGCTTCACTTGTAATTTCAAACAGTCTGTGGACAGGATAATCGGGCGACAGCTCAGGGATGGGACTTGGGCTTCCTGGGGCTTCAGAATGAATTCTAAATGTTCCAACAAAATAGTAGACTTGGCTAAAATACCATGTTAGTCATCTGCTAGAAAATTTTGTGTATAATCATTATTTAATCTTTGTGGTATCGTTTATTTCAATTATTATCTCGGATATAAATTTTAATTTAACTTCTGATTCCATGGTTTAATTTAATTTTGGTATACTGAGTTGCTTAGTCTGTGGACCGTGAGGTTTGAGTCACCAGTTTATTTCATTTATTTGTTTAGACACCTAACCCAGCAGAACTCTACTTCTATCTAGTGGCAGCTAATTCAAATTAAAAAAAAAAAAAACTAGTCAAAAAAAGAAAAAGATGAACCCAATTTAGAAGTATGTTTTTCCCCTGTGACCACATCCCAGAGATGACATTCAAAAACAATTGTGCCGTGGAAAATTATTTAAAAGCATCACTTCACGATAAGCATTTCTCTAAAGTATTAACATTTCTGCCTTCCTGGTTAGCTGGGATACTTCTGCAGATAAATAAGAACAGAACTTACTTTTGCCTGAAAGATTGAAGTAATTAAGGTAAAAATAAATTACCTGGATCAGTGGTTCTCAATTCTCAACGCTCATTAGAATTCTCTAGGGAGCTGTTAAAAATTACAGACCCAGGTCCCCACTCCTAAACAACTAGAGCAGGGAGTGGTCCCTGGCATTGGCCTTTTTCAAAAAGCTCCCTTAGGTGATTCTAATTCGTATGCAAGGTTAGAACACGGATTTAGGTAGTTTAAGGCCAGAAAATTAATGAAATAAATCTCAGTTCATGTTGTGATTTGAGGCATGTAGATTGTTGCTTCATTGCCACTTGTTTTACTTGGTTGCCTGCAACTTGAAATATAAACATTTTCAGAACGGCCGGTGAGCCCCTTCACAGTCTGTCACCAGCCTAGTTTTCAGGCCTCAGCTCTGCCCTGTTCAACCTTGTTGAACCCAAAGCATCCGAACATTCCCCGCACTTTTATTTCTTCACGTTTGTAGTTTCTTGCTTGTTTTCTTTCCGTCAGACATGAGCCCACTGCTATACTTGGTTATTTTATAAGCGCCAGTTTAAAAGGTCTTGCCTGTAACACTGGACTATGCAGAATTACTTTATCGAGTGCTGATTTGTATAGATTCAGTCGTGGGGGTGTTCTCCTGCAGAGACAAAGCCATATTATCTAGCAATAAGCGTACAGTTAATATCTCTTTTCAAATTATAGCTATTCAAGTACATATATCTTACCCTGCTTAGTAACTCCAATATTAATAGTTGCTTAGGTGTAGAATCCCAAAAGGAGCCATTTGATTTAGGTTTATGAATATTTCATACGGAAATTTCAGTTACGTTCTGAACAGTTGCAAATTCCAATACCTTAGTACAACCTCTTAAATCATTTTGAAGATGACCACAATGTACAATTTTTTTTTCTGTTTAAAAGGAGGCTACTCAGACTTTGAAAGAAGTAGAGATACTTAAAATATCAAGGCATCCGTGTTCTGATATGTTACTTTCCACATTTGGTTTCAGTATGTTTCCAATGGGAAATAATGGATATCATGTCTTTATTTCTTCAATTCTTTCAGCTTTGACGCCGCAAGAAGGCAGCCAGCTTTGCTAGCTTCCTGATATCTGATAGTTGTCTGACTAAAAGGACCCTGCGATGAGAATCAGCATTTTCTCCAAGACAGGAGTCGTGAATTCTCTCCTTCCGAAGAGACAGATATCTTTTACAAGGGTCCAGGGTATTTCCTGCCAGGCTGCTTCTCTTACGAACACCTAGTAGAGCCTCTCACTAGGAGGAAGGCCGAAGGAGGAGATCCATTCATCCTTCCAGGACGGAAAGAACACACCCTAACACAGGCCAAGAACTTGAACATCGGCGAGATTACAGACCAAGGATAAGCGCAGATAACATTTTAAATGAACACTTGATTTTTTGTAAAAAAGCCTATCTTGTGATCTCCCTTAAAATTCCCCACTGCTGTATATTGTGTGAAATATACAAATAATGTGAAATATACAAATAATTTTTGTTAATATTCTGAAACAAATATTCTTAACTTAGAAAGCTGACTGGTTTCCCAGGGTGGTTTGTTGTGAGTCACAGCTGCACGGATTGTAATTTCTATCGAGACAGTTACCTTCTAAGGATGGTTTTAGTATATTCGAATAGGAAAAAAAACTCTGTAATTGAGAAACTACTTAATTTTTAGGCAAGAGCCGATAACATCCAGCTAACTCCATGCCTTGAGGTCTGTTTCTTTCCCCTCAAGTCTTTATTGATCGAGACCCTAGATTTTCCATCAGACTTCAATACCCCCGTTGGGTGCGGAACCCGGGCCCACCACTGGAGGGCGTCTGGACGCTTCCAAACAGCTCCGCGGCTGGAAATCCCGAGCCGAGGACTGGAAAGCGCAGGAGACCGGGATATTTCATTTTATTGGGCTAATAAGTAAAAGGGAGAACTGATCAGTCTGGGAGGAAAGCTAAACTGCTTTCTTTCTTGCGATCTGCCCTTTCTACCGAAGCGGCACACTCACTAGAGAGCAAAACGGAAAAACACTGCGCTTGCCGGGACTGTGAAGCCCGGCGAGGGCGGGTCTCCCGGGCCTGCGGCCCCGCGCGCTCGGGCGCTGGCGCTGCCGGAGACTGGGGAGCGCGGCCTCGGGGCTCCCGCGCGCTCGCTGCTGGGCCGCTGAGCTGGGCGGCGCGGGGGCCGCGCTGCGCCCCGCCCTCGAAGTTCTGCAGCGCAAGGCTTCCCCTGCAGCACGGACCTCCTTTCCCTCCCGCCTCGGGCCCCGGCTCCCCGCAGCGGTCGGCGGGCGGCTTCTCGGGGAGGAAGGGCCGGCGCCTGGGGCCGAGGCGAGGGCGAGTCTCACGGCCCGGGGCCGCGTGTGCGTCCTCCCTCCCCGGTGCAGGTTCACCGGGATTGTAATCACATCCAACTGAATTTCTCCCAGGTATTTTTTTTAAACGTGCCTTCAGGGCATCACTTTAAAGCAAAGTCTTGCTTCCTGCTCGGGAACCCTTCCTTACATCCCGGGCGGGAAGCGAGGCGGAGCGGGGCGCAGGAGGGGTGCTCGGCTTTCGGGACCGCCGGGCCGGCGCAGGGCGGACAGGGCGGGGCGCGCAGAGCGCGCCCCTAGGGGCTCCCCAGACGGCTCTCGGATCTCCGTCTACGCAGCGGGAAGGGGTCCTGTAGAGTCCAAGGACCCTGCTCTCCAGGAAAAAGATGTCAACTCACGCCTGAGCCCAGACGCAGTTCAGCACCCAAAGGGTTACCCGGCGGCCGAGCGCAGGCGGAGAGGAGCGCGCCGCGCCGCTCCCAGTAATTCAATTAGTCAGGTTTCAGGAAGGTGGGGCGCTGGGGTGGGAGGCGTGCGGAGGGAGGAGATTAGGAAAACGCCTCTTTCTCGTGGAGCAAACCAATCCGGTTGGAGTGGAGAGAGAGGAAAAAACCCCCGATCTGTAAGCAAACAGCAGGCCGTCCCCTGACTGGCTGCTCCAGCCGCCCCCACCTTCCCAAGTAAACTGCGAGCGACCGGGGAAAAAGGCGCCCACATGACCCGGCCGCGGCGGCTGCAGCGCGGGCTGGGCGCGGGCTGCCGGCGCCTCCCCCCGCTCGGTGCAGCGCTCCCCCGCGCGCCGCCCGCAACCCCGCGCCCCGCAACACGCCCCGGCGGCCCCCGCCCACGTCCACGTCCGCGCGCGCGTCCTCGGCCCGAGCCGCGGTGAGGCTGCCGCCGCCGGGCCGCCGCCGCTGTCGGCTTTGCACGCAGGTCATTAACGAGGGGGCGTGCCCGGGAGATTTTTCCCATAAAGCATTTTTTCTCCCCCCCTTTTTTCCTCTCCTCTCTCTCTTGCAAAACTGACTTTTACCCCGTTCCACTTCTCGCCTGTCGTTTCAGTCTCTCCAGGGCAGCTCGTGCTGGCACTCAAGTTTATTTATTTTCCCGCCTGGGTAGGGGCTTTAGGGTCCGGCGGGTGGTTTTCACCTCTCGTCGCTGCTGTCGCCTGAGGAGGAGAGAGGAGCAGCTGCGGGAGGGCCGGGAAGGTCTTCTGATGTAGTCATCCGGGAGGTGCCACTCGCTCGTGCGCGCGCTCCCCTTTTTGCCCCCTTTGCAAACTGATTGATGCATCTCTACAAGTTGCCGGGCTCGGGGTCGGCCCCGTCGGAGTCACAGGGACACTTCTGAGAGCTCACCGGGGCTCGTTCTCGCTCCCCGAAGGCGACCGGAGGCTGACAGCAGCCCATCCCGGAGTTGAAGGGATCCGTTCGAAAGTGATCGTTTCCCCTCCCGCTCGCAGCGGCACAGTTGGGTTGGCGTCGTCCTGCAGGTCTGGGCATCCCAGCTCCGCCTGGCTGGCTGGTTCATAACCTCTGCTCTTCCTTCGCTCCGTGCACACACGCCCGGCCGGGAAATCGCGCCAGAGAAATCCCCGAGGCTCTGCCCGCGCCCGGGTGCCGGCTTCGCGGCCGCCGCCGTCCGGACTCCACCGGGGACCTGCTGGAAGACGCGAGGACCCAAACTTTTCTTTGAGGTTTCCGAGGCAAGACCGCCGCTCGCCAGCGCAGCGGCCGCTCCCCCAGTTCCAGGACGCCGGCGGGGCTGGGCGTGCGGCTCCGGATCCCCACCCTTCTCGGCGCAGCGCCCGGCACCGCAGTCACTACCTACGACTCTTCCGAGATTGCCAGGGGTTGCCCGGAGAAGGCGCCGCGGCGGCCAGGAGAGCGCTCAGACTCGCGGGGCTCAGACGTGCAGCCCCTGGCCCGCAGGGCTCCGTCCTCCTGCAGTTTCCCACCGGCCGTCAAAGTAACTTGGAGCGAAGCGGGGCGCGGTGCGAGGGCCCCGGGCGACCGCGGAGCCGTGCGCAGCCCTCGGCGCGACGC
>NW_004955418.1:6920550-7085783 GCF_000276665.1 Chinchilla lanigera
CTCTCCCGGGGTGACCGGCCTGCAGCCGCCGCCCGAGACCCAGCTTGGCACCCCTTCCCCCGCCCTCGCCGCTGCCACCACACACGCGCGCTCCTCTCCATCTTGTGATTCCTTTTTCTCCCGAGCCTTCCGGTGGGGGTACGAGTTGTCTGCACCCCCCTCCCCGTTCCGCCGCCTCCTTTTCTTCTCCTTCTCCTGCCCCTCCCCAGCTCGGTGTGCGCCTCTTGGCTTTCTCGCCCCCCTTCATTTTATTTATTCATATTTATTCGGCGCCCGCTCTCTCTCTCTGTTCCCTTCCCTCCCTCCCTCCGGATCCCTGCTCTCTCCCCGGAGCGGCGCGTCGGGGGCTCCGCCGCTGGCCAGGCGTGATGTTGCACGTGGAGATGTTGACGCTGGTGTTTCTGGTGCTCTGGATGTGTGTGCTCAGCCAGGATCCGGGCTCCAAGGCCGTGGCCGACCGCTACGCTGTCTACTGGAACAGCAGCAACCCCAGGTAAGGCGGCGGGGGGCGGAGAGCCAGGGCTCCCCCGGGCCTCCGGGCCCTGGGGCGGGAGCGGCAGCCGCGGGGACCGTGCGCACCGGCCGCCGAGAGCGCGCGCCCTCCGAGCCAGTTCCCCGGACGCTGCGGGCGAGGAGCTCGGCGGGAAGCGCGCTCTTCGCGCCCCTCTTTGTTAAGCTACCGCGGGAAGGCCGGGTGCTCCGGGGAGCCCCCTGGGCTGCGCAGACCCGCTGCCCCTGCAGGGTGCGGGGAGGCTCGGAAAAGGGCGGGAGCCTGGGAGTTGGGACGTCTCCGCCGCCCGGCGCGGCACACGGACCGACAACTCCATCCGGCGCCCGGCTTGGGCGCGGGGAGCCCGGTGTGCGCCGCCGGCGGCTCGGACCTGGGGCGTGAGCGCGCAGGGACTGCGGAGTGAACCCGCCAAACAACCCTAAAGTTTTTGTTTGTTTTTCTTTTTAAAAATTTTCCTTCTCTTTACCCAGTGCGCACAGAGGGAGCGCGGGCTAGGGGAAGTGAAGGGGGCTGGGAAGCGGAAGCCTTAGGTTTTTATTTTTCTCTTTAACTGCCAGAAAATCGTTCGGCCCCGGAGTCAGTCTGGGCCCGGCGCGCCTGGCAATGGAGAGGATTCTCCCACCGCCCGACCCTCCTCCTCCAGCGGGCTCGGGGCGTAGAAAGTTTGATCTAATACCGGCTACGTCATGGGCGCGGAGGTAGCTGCTGGAGTTGGCCGAGCCGGGAGGCGGGAGCCCTTCGCCCGCGGCCTGGCGTTGCGCAGCCGGAGGGACGCGCCGCGGTTACCCGGACCCGCGTTGCAGGCGTCCGCGAAGCCCGCGGGAGGCCAGAGGTGGGCGCCTGGGGCTGCCCGAGCGCACGTGCTGGACCCCGGCCAGCCGCAGACGTGCGGAGCTCTCGGACCCTGGAAGCGCCGCGGCGGGGCGGGGGCGGGGAGGTCATCCGGCGCGCCTGGAGCATCCCTCCCGGGCCAGGGCAGTCCTAAACTGGACTTTCCCCTCGGCCTGTGGGCAGCATCCAGCCCCACTGGGCCCACATCACTCTGTTTCCGTGGGACACAGGCCACCTTCCAACGCTGAACTGGTCTTGGTGCCCACCTAAAAGGGAAGTCGCATCGATTGTATCTGAAAGTACAGGGTTTTCCCTGGGCTGGAGTGAAAATAGGGAGCAAAGAAGCGGGAGGCCGAGGCATGAGCTTGCGGTTGCTGCGCGCCCGGTGAGCCTGGGGAGAGGGGCCTGGCGGGCGCCTCCAGCTCTTCCACCGCTGGCCCCTGCCATCGGCCTGCAGGCTTCCTTCACTATGCTTGCGTGAGGAGAATCCCCAGTTTGAGTAGTGTCAGCTCAGATGAAGATGGACGGATTTCCCCAAGAGCGGTCCACGGGCTGCTGAGCTGAGCGGGAGTCCCCCGCCCTGCTAATCCAGGGTCGTCAGTCATACCCAGGTAGCCCAAATCCTAAAGGCATCGCCTAGTAGAAGTGGAGACATCGCTGAAAGTTTAAGTCTCGGGCAGTGGGTGGTGGGATGGGAGGCTATTTCTTCCTTGACATGCCACTTACCACTATTAGGAAAAGAGAAAGAGAAGCCATCCTGCCAGAGGAGATGTCTTTTATTAAAGCTGACAAGACAAATCGAGCAAGCTTTCCAGTTGTGATGGTGTTAAAAGCAATTCTCATTATGTTGGTTGGTTTTATTCCCTTTTGGGCTTTATTAGACAGCATAAATGAAACAGGAATATATAGTTGTAAACTGTAGCACTTTATTAAATAAGGCAACAGTGAGTTAGTTGAATTTGGGACGTTTTGTTCTTGATTGTCACTCCAAAGTTCACAGCGTGAGCTTCTCCTGGTGGTACTCATTTATTTGGATACGTGGGTGTCTGAGTCTTGCCCAGGTTAACACAGAAAGAACCAGCAACCCGCCTACCCTAACCCCTCTTCTTAACCTGTCAAGCTAGTTTGAGTTAGTTTGGAGATGTTTTATCTCAGGTTATCTCTGTTTTATGCTTTTGGTACTGTTTGCTTTGAGATTAGCACATTGATTTCTGTCACAGGTCATGTTTTTTAGTAGATCTTCCCTGCCTGAAGAAAACTATTCTGCTCAGATGCCATGGTGGCTTTGAACCTGCCCAGAGTTAATCCGTAGAATTTAAAAGTACTAGGAGTATTCTTAAGTGAGTGTGCTAGTTTAATGGTTGTGGAAATACTTTTCTATTTGATCATTATCATTTTGATGAAAAGAGGGACTGAGGTACCCTGTCATACTCAAGAAATTTAGCTCTTAACATTTAACATTCTCAGACGTTTCTGGAGGCATTTATCTTAGTATATCACTACAATAAAATTTACTTTTAAGAATAACATTTAAAAAGTGGACTGTGGTAGCCAGTTTTAACTCAGAAATGTTGAATAAGAAGATACCTTTTGAAAAGTCAACCTAGATGTAATTTTACAAAGTCCAAATAAAAAGTAATTTTAGAAAAAAACCCAACAGTTTGTCACAAAAGGTAGTGAGGAAATATTTCATAAATTTGTATAGGTTTATTAAATTTTATAGGGCCAGGTATATATAAATTCAGCATTGCATTTCCTTTTCATATATAATTTTGTAAAATAAGTTAGCTGAAACTTCTAGTTTTATATAGAAAGCATTAAGAGTTTGCTAACCTAGTCATATAATCAAAAGACTTTAATCTTTTGAACAAAGTAGACAACATTGGAACTTAGACACACTTAAACATTTTTAGAAGAAAATTCAGTGGATACATAAGTTGATAAAAATGGATATTATAAATGAAGTAAATACATTTTAGCTTAAGGAAAGGTATAATATAAATAAATTCAGTTAGGTAAAATTAGAATTAAATACACTTTGATCACAGGGATTAAGTATATTATTGTGTAACCTGTTACAAATAACTTGTGTAGCTGTTGGAAATTTATCTGCTACTTTTCCTTGACACTATAAGCATCTGTAAATCTAAGCACACAAGAAAAATGTTAAACTTATTTTCTGTTACAGTACTTCTACCGTTAAAATCTATGTGCTTGCTAGTAACTTCTGGAAGGTAGCTACTCAGTTTTCAAATGCGGGTAACTTTCTGGTTGCCAGTTTTTATGGGGCCATGGACCAAACTGATTTTATGTGTTGAATTGGCATCAGTGTGTGAAATAGCAACAGAGATCAGTCCGAATAGAAATACTCTATGATAATGTTTGCCTCCACGCACCTTTCACATGTCTAAAATTTGAAAACTTGCATGCGTTTCACCTAAAAGTGTGACTGCTGAATAATCCTTTGAATGCTATTTTGCATTCTAAATTGGAATGTTACTAAATAACTTTGAATAATCAAAGTCCAAATCAAAGAGGATCTAATTTCTTTTCCTTTCGTTCCTTTAAGATTGTAGGAAGCTTTTCAATAGCTTTAAAAGAAGACTTTTGGTAATATAACTTTACTTCTTACTTTTCCCCTTAGTACCTATAAAGATAAACATTACTTAATGTAAGGAATATAACTTTTAACATGAAGCATGCTATAGTTTTGTGCCTACGATAAGAATATTCTTTTGAATGTTGTGTGTAGATTGGAAAATTCTTGGATTCTTTTGACTGCCAAAATGATGCTAGGCTAAGGAAACAGTTCTCCAAGTTGGCATTATAGATGCAATAGTAAAATAATACAGTAGCAAATATAATGAACACACTTTGGGTTATACTAATTCACCTCACTCGGTGCCTGGTTTCTTTCAAGGTTCGAGAATCTTCAATTTAAAAGGTTATTCTCTTAACATGAAAAATATCTCTGGTAATTCATCACGGATTTGCTACACTTTAACCTAATCACATGTTTTCTTTGGATTTTTTCAATTCTTTAGGAACTTGTAAATTAAACATTTCATATTAGAGCAGTGGGTATTTGACACCATTTAGTTTTGTTAACATATAATCTTGGAGTTTTGAAAGTAATGTGATTTCTAGGTCAGTACTTCCAAATCCTCTGACAGTGCAGGTCATATGTATGTGGCTACAGAGAAGTAGTAACATTTTCCCCCTAATCATATTCCCTTGGGTATTTTTCTTCTTTCAAAATTCACTTGCCTCATTTTAAAATATCATTATTTTGATGTATGAATAACAGAATACTGGCATTGTGCCTTTTCCACTGACAAAATAAATGAAATCATCATGGTGTAGACCCATGAATTTGTTGTAAGAAACGATGAAAGGTTTATCTTGGTTTTGAATACATTTTATTGGTAAAACTGTAAAGGATTTCCCTTATTTTTAAAATTTAAATGTTTCATGTCTTGTTTTTACATTAGAAACATAAATTTTCTTCAAGTAAAAACAGTACTTAGAATCTTAACTTTTATTAATTCTGAGCCTCAAAGTAACTATGATTTTATTAGATTAGGTTAATCTTGTCATTTTGATACTTCTGTCTGAATTTTAATAAGCACCATGATAAGAATAAGGCAGTACAATTGAGACACATCTCATGTTTTTATGCTTATGTATTTATTGGGGGCCTGAAGTTAATTCCTTCCCCTGTTTAAATTTGGACATTTGTAAAAGAGAAGTGTGCTTCTTGGTTTTTGGCTCCCTTTCCATAAAATTTTGAAAAGCAAAGTCACCTACTGAGATATTATATTCCAGCCACTGTATGCATTGTTTTATGTAATTATAATAAACTACCAGATGTAGCCATCTCCCTTTTGGTGACTGGAACCTCAGTGCTGTTTGAGGCACATTTGGTTGTACTGGCTCATTTGGCGTTTCCAGTGTCAACAAACCAGTTGTGATTAAAAGTATCAGGATCTACAGTAGTTCATTACTGCCTGTGCGATTTTAGTGGTATTAACTAGACCACTGGCTCACGGAACTAATATCTTATTGTCATGTGTGTTGAGGCTGATAAACAGTAGCTTTCGAGACTTCTGTCTTTGCAAACTGAGGATCAGGGTTGGAGGAAGCACTTAGTAATTTGGGGCCAAATTAACCTTGTGAATTTCCTGCCATTTAATCTTGCAAAATGTCCTCTGAACAGGTACCTCATTACATTCTGTCCACTGGCCTGGTTTCTTGTTGGATAGGGACAGATAAAGATGGACACTTCCTTTTCTCCCCTGTTGCTATGAACCAGGCAAGCTACCAGCTTCATGCTGGGCCAAGAAAATGAGTGAATACAATTAGTACTTCAAGAGTCTTGGCCTTTGCTAGCTTGAGAGACAAAGATACCAAAAGAATTTACCTTTGAAAGAGAAAACATTAAAATATAAAATATACAATATATTTAAGAACACAATTTTACATGTGTGGTAGCATTTGGTCTGTTAGGGTTTTTTTTTCCAATATAAACCATTCATTTAATAATTTTTCAAAAGATTCCACTCAGTGTCTTCTTTTAGTGATTGATTTGAGTGACCTCCGTAACGTAAAGTTTTAAAAAGCTATGATATCGTATTTTAAGTAATGGCCCACTCTGTGTTGGCTGATTCCATATTACTGATTTGCTTTCTAAAGGGGTATAAAAATGGTTAAAATAGCAGGCTCACTAGAATGTTCATGTTGAGAAGGAAGTCTGTATTCTCTGAGTAGAGGAGGAAAGTGGTCCTTCCCTCTTACTCAGGACAACTCCTTCAAATCAGTCTTCTGCACTGACAAAAAAAAAAAATTGCCCTGTGATCATTCATGATAGATGATACCTTCCTATTCAGGGAGAAACATCTCAAAGAGGAATATAAGAGATATTAATACTCACTTTTAAAAGTCTGTTTTACAATTGTGGTCTTAGCCAAATATTAATAAGTTACTGTCTCTCTTAAGAGTCTGATTTATATTAGTAGATTTATATGTTAGTCTGCTTTTCAGCCTATGTCCTGAGCTGTTTTGTAGAAGTTTCTTGTGATTAATGTGAACTTCTAGCATTTCTGAATAGGATATTACTCAATACTGTACTAGATCTGTTTTGTCTTAAATTTGTCTGCATGTATGGCTTTGACATTTAGTCAGTCACAAGCAGTACAACACAACGACACTGGACCACTTAGTTTAAAATTAAAAAGTTAGATGCAAATTTTCTGTACTATTACGCATAATTCTTTTAGTAAAAAAAGTTTCTTATATGATAATATTCTTAATGGTCTGCACTCCTAACTTCGGTCTTGATGGATTGTTGTAAAACTGCTGGGATCTTTTGTGTGGAAGCAAACTCTTGATTTTGAGATTTCTGAATGTAGTTTTCAAACAGTGAGCCCTGTATTTCAATAAAAACATTTAAAAAATATTGAAATCTCCAATTTAAGTTTGCTAGTTCCTGAGAGGCAGCGGGGCACCTTCGTGATGGTTAGCTTAGCTCTCATTCAGGTAGAATTCTATCATTTTCAATAAGGAAAAATAAACCTTTGTCGTCTTTAGAAACATCTTTCATACAATTGACAGTTGACAGGTTGAAGAAAATGTTACTGTCAGGTTTTATTTTCCAGTCAAGTGAGGAATAAAAATAGGTTTGAATGATTTTTAAAAATCTATTTAAAAGCTATTTCAAAATGGAGGAAAATGTTTTTAATTTTTATGTGTAAGTCGTAGAATTAATCTGCCATTTGCTTCTAGGCAGGTCAGAAAAGTGTAGTTCAAGGGGAGCTTGTCTAACAGTTCATTTCCTATGGGTTTTACTTTAGAAATAGTGTATAAAGTCAGATATATTAATTGATTTTCATCAGATGTTACTGGATGCTTTTGTGATTGGATGCTTAAAAGATATATCAATTATTATTTGAATTGTTGTTTATCAAATGACCTGATCTTCTTGACTTGATGATCATGAATTTGATATGAAATAAAAGTGAGAATATACCCATATGTATTGGATTCTCATGTTATTAGCAAGCAATGATTAGACCTTTGAAAGAATTGCTTTGTTATTAATGCTTTTAAATAACTACACATTGTGATCCACGGCTTCTGTGTAGAAGTATAGGAAAACATGGAGATTATAAAAAAATGTGAGCAAATCCATATATCCTTGCATAGAAAAGCTAGGATTTGGCTTTCGGTTAAATCAGTATGTTTCTTTTTTCCCCCTTCTAGAAGCAGCCATCTTGTTTTAACACCGATTTTATTTCTTTCGTGAAAATGGTCCGGAAATGAATTGGACAATAGAAAAGGGTTAAACCACCTTATAATCATTTCAGCACGACTCTACTTTTAAATCTCTGTCTTATTTGCAAAGTCACTAAAATGCTACCTTCTTGTATTTTAGTTGACAGGAAAGGTTGTTTTAACATAATGGCAATATATTAAAACTCAAGCACATGATATTTTAGCGTTGAAGGTTGGGCTGTACCATGTTTCCATAGGTCTTTTTCCTCAAAGCTTCTAATTCATTGTTAACTTTAAAGTAATGTAATAATAGTCCCTACTGCCCACCCATCCCCAGGTTTTCTTTTTCTGACTTACTTGGTTTTTGTTGTTGCTGGTGGTTTTTTCCCCTTTCAAATTGCTTAGCAGTACCGGGAATCCAGTAAGAAGTAGTGATGAAAATGTAGGTACCTTCCAAGATAAAGCTTTTGGGCTATTTTAAGAAGCATTATTCAAAGTCAGAGCCTTTTAATTCTTGAAATATAGCCTCTTACTTTCTCATCAACAGTCGTTTCTTGTAGGTTCTTATAGAATTATTTTAAAAGCAAATTTATATTTGTTACCAGAAATTACGAGACTATATCAACGGAGTCTGCTATATTTTCCATCATGTTTTGTATTTCTGGATACATTTAGAAGGACATGTGGTCTAGTACACTTTAACAAGAATGTATACTACACTTCTTGTTACCGCATCCGTTTGATCATGTCTGGGAGCATCAGTCCCATGTTCTGCAATAAAAGCAGGTCTTCCTTTAGACTGATTGCAAAAGTCACCTACTCAGTCTAATTTAAACCGGGCACTGATGAATACTGTATATGTCACATTACTTCACGTCATTAGTAGTAGGATCTGGGGTGGTTGTAGATGTAATATTAAAGTAATAAATAAAATACACATTTTAAGAACAAATTCATTATCTTAAAGTCCAGGTAGGAGTGGATAGGTTTTTGCATTGAAAAACTTTCCTCTGGTATCCATCATGCATTTTTCTTTGAGTGGCTGGTGGAGGAAAAGACTAAAATAATTGAATGTTCAAAGTGACCTTTTAGTTCTAAACTAACAATACTTTTGTTTTCTTATAGTGTTTCCAAGCTGTCAGAGTTTCCATTTTGAACTTTATTAATGACATATTGTATATGTAAAAAACTATAATTAACCATTACCTCTTGCCCCTTACTAGGAAAATACATACGATGAAAGCATTTTTGTATTAAAAATGCACTGCTGTGGACTGAATAAAATCAAGTTACGGCTTTGCTTGGAAAATTCTGATGCAAATTGCTATCTAGATTTTGATGACACGATATGATACTAGGTGTCAGTGGAATATACAGTTTTATTATACTTACTGCACTTAATGTATAAAAGAGTTAAACTGTTAAGTTTTTTCTAATAGTATTTAATTTAAAGGCAACAAATGAAAATGGGAAGAAAGGTAAAATAACTCTAAATATGGGGAAATTATCTTGGTGTTTAACAATTAGGTTAAACAAAGTGAGAGCAAATGAGCCCAGTTCCCCTTCTATTGTTTCAGGGCAAGAAAATACAGACAGATGTCGGAATGTGGAAGCGGTGACCTCTGACTTGCACAGCATGGCCACTGCCCGGCACACAAGTGTCCTGAGCCACCATCGTAGCAGGGAACTTTTTTAAAGTGACTGACACTTCGAGATGGAGATCCTGAAACTGATTCTGTAGCTATTTGCAGTTCTCCAAAGTCTCAGTCTTTCTAGCTTCGATTTGAAGTTCCTCACCGTACCTTTTATGAAAAATGTTTCTTTGTCCAAGGCAGAGTTTTAGTGACTTCCGGATGAATTCTCTATCTGTACCATCTGTATAAATCTTTGCCTCCCAATAATTTTATTCAGTGGGTTGTAATAATGGAGGAGGCCAAGGGAAGCTCAGATGTACTGCTCTGCTACAGCGAAGTATTTGCTTGCTTTATTTAGCTAATACTTTTTTTTTTAAAGAGATGAAAGCATAGGTTTTGTTAAAGGCCTTTTCTTTCAGTGTCTCCTCTGCAATCTTGCCAATAACCTCTGAGTTCAGACAGACCATTAATGTTTTAGATACTGTGGCATTTAGTGTTTTCTTCATATATTTGTTTACTGTTACGGCTTCAATAAACTTTTATGCCTATTTCTGTAGTTTTCTGGCAGGGGCTCCATTTATTAAAATTTAGTGACCCAGCACTAAGCGGGGTACAGTTCAAATAGTGGTGCTTCTGACAGGGTTTTGTGTCAAACTAGAGAAAATAATAGGGAAATGAAAGCTGCCAAAATGTGTCTCCCAATTACTAATTAATCAGGCGAGAAAGGCCTCAGTGACAGATCTCCTGTCCGCTATGGCAGCAGCTTGGGGATGCTTTATTTTAAATACTGTATAAAGCAAATTAAAGTAAGCCTCAGGAAATGTAGCACCCAGACATTTGATATTACAAGTGGTAATTTTTTTTAGGCCTCAGGAAAGACAGCACCCAGATATTTGATAGTATGGTGCTAATTTGTTTTAGGTCTGTTAAAAGCAAGGCCAAAACCCAATGTTAAAACTGAATCTCTGTCTCCTTCACTGAGAGTATCAAAAGAGAATGCTATTCTAAAGAGTATTTTCCTTATTAATAAGCAGTACCTTTATTTTTATTAATATTTCAGTGCAGACAGGAGACGTTTGGATTTAGTATTGCTATAGCATTGTATATATACTTTACTGTCAACAGAGACTTGGGAGAAAATTTAAAAATTAAATTTTTTCTCTTGTTTGCCTGTCATAAATATTTTGACGAGACTGTAGTAGAGGTAAAAAACTTGCCTCCCCTACACACACACACATATAATATAGATGAGAGAGGGGAAGAGAGGAACAGAGAGAGATTCTAATCTTTTCTGGCAATGTTCCCTCTGTGGTTGCTGGGCTCATAATTAAATGCCTGTTATTTGTGTGTTTTTTTCCTTAGTATTTACAACATAAAAAGAAAAAAAGTCTTTATGGAACTATAACTGTCAGGGGAACAATAAAAACTAATTACACACTGCACTGTCCCATCGCCAGCTATACTCTTGGGAGACAACAACATGACTCTGTGTGTGTGTGTATGCAGTGTATGCATGTGTGCATGTGTCTATATGTATGTGGGGTATTCCACATGAATGTGTACACATTGGGTCAGATACACCTACTTGATGTACCAGTGCTGTTAATTTTCTGATTATTTATAACAACCTGTTTGAAAACTGTCATTTCTTAGCTCTTGATTTTTGTGTTGACATCTGGTTATGTGAAAATGAATCATTTTATTCTTTTACTGTGTAGAGTTTTCTATCACTGCGTTTTTCATTGCTTAGGTTATTTCACTGTCTCGTAGATGGATCTGAGAAATAATAAAACTAACAAGGCAGTATTTCTCAGACTTATTGCAGCTTTGGTGTATGATTTGTTAAGAAAAGATTTTGAAGCTATTGAGTAGCATGGGGTTTAAAATTAATTTTAAATTTCAATCATTCATACCACCCCAGTTCTTTGATATCACATAGAATCAGGACCTGGCCGTATATAACATTTTACATTTACTCTTTTTGTTGGTTGGCTTAATTTTCTTTTTTTTTTTTTGGTTTTTCTCCGGTACCGGGAACCGAACTCATGACCTTGCGCTTGCCAGGCAGGCGCTTTTGCCGCTGAGCTAAATCCCCAGCCCCTTAATTTTCTTTAATATGTCTAAAATCAAAGCCACATGGGTAAATTTAGGAAATACACGTTGAACTTACCCAATATTGTCACATTAAACTAGTAGTATGTCATATATTCATACACTTACTACCTAAGTTATAAGTGATAAAATATTGGTTGAGTAGTAGTATATGGAAAATACTAGGAAGTGTACAGAGATTTCAAAGATGAATAAGATAATATCTGTGCCAGTAAGGAGTTTAAGTTTTACGCGAATATAAGAATTTTATAGATGTAATCACAGTATGAAGTAGAAAGTAGTATAAAAAATCTTTACATGTCAATTTATTCAGCAAATATTTACCAAGACTCCACTGTGATATTACTCAGATGTTGTTCACTGTGCTAGGAATACTGCAGTAAACAGAGTAAAACACATCCCTGCTATCAGGAACCATTTACGTAGTGATTTATAGATCTTTGTTCCTTTCCCCAAAGGTAGGTCGGGACCTCCTGGAATGTTGTTGAAATGCAGATGTTAATTCAGTAGATCTGGGTTAGAGACCTGCTCCCAGGTGCTATTGAGCCTGTGGACCATGAATCACAGTGGACAGCAATGTTCTAGATAAAATTCTGTGGGGAGAGAGATTGCTTCTGGCTTCTCATCAAGGACTCTTCCTTGTATTGGCCCTGAACTTTCTGTAGAGTTCTACAGTTTCTAAAATGCCTCAATATTTACATGAGTGAAACTTACTTGCAAATTAAAAAGCCTACAGGCCAATAATCTTCCCCACTATCTTCCTAATCTCAGACAAATACAGTAAAATAGATTTTTACATTGAGATTTAGGTTTCATTATAAATACACCACTACCAAAGTTCAAGTCCAGGGATTTTGTTATAATTCTTGCTCTCTATAGACAAATTGTACTGGAGTGACTATATTGTCCTGGTCCAAACATTTCAAAGACAGTCCTATCATGAATGTTGAAGGATATATATGTGCGACACTCCCCAGATGTATTTTGTGTGCCGATGCCAGAATTACACCTCAGAAACAGCTTTTTAACACTTCCCAATTTAAATCCATATGGTTAAATGAACCCAAAATGTTTATTTTACATTCAGCATAGAGGATGACTAACAGTTTTTCTGCTTCCACTGGCTGGGTTTCGGGTGTGGTTTTCAGGATCCCGTACTTCCAATGGAGTTGCAAAAGACCTGGGGAAAAATGCCGTCGTGCTCTAACATTCTGTGATTCTATTTAAAAGTCTTTGTTCCTGAAGCGTCTGTATATATGCTTCCACTTTTTTCCCACAGCATATATATCATTTTCTTTAGCGGTTCGAATATGTGATAATTTTATTAACAGAGAAGGAAGGAAGCTGGTTGAATTCAGATTACTTTGCCTGTTTTTCTTTGTTTTTACTGCCCTTCATTCCATGCAGGAATAGAATATTACTAATTAAGTGAACTTGAAAGTCTTTGTAAGCATCAATAAGTAGACAGTGTTTTACTATGGAATGATTTGGAAAAGAAAAATGAAACTGTTTCCACTGTAAATCAATTGTATTTTTATGGAAACAAAACAAGGAAGAAGTTTAAATATCCTTTTATAACAAGGTGCCAATGATTTTCATAGTTCATTTATACAGAAAGAAGCAAATATTTTCTTCGTTAAATTCTTGATATAATGAATTTAATTGAAATACTATGTAGCATTAAGGAAGAACAATGGATATTATTAAGAATAGTAATTCAAGACATGGTTTTTGTTTGTGGGTTTATATTTATGCTGGTCATGGTATAAATAAATGTTTTTGGAGAGTAACCTTGAACAGATACCTCCTTAGGATTTCTATGATTCATACAGAATGAGAAATTAAAAAATCTTCTATGACTGTGGGTGAACTTAAGTAGCCTTTAAAAGAGAAATAATATGCTATGTATATTTAGAAGACTGTTAAATTTAGAAATAGAGTATCTTTATTTGTTAAAATGGGATAATTTGCGTATCACTTAGGCATGGTTTTTTTCAAATTTTAGTTGATTTACTTGAGATTTGTGGTCATTGGCATGTTTAGAGTAGAAGGTACTCAAAAGTTCTAATTAGTGTTTTGCCCTTCCATTTTTTTTTTTTAAAGGAAAATAAGTATCTTAACTGTTTTCTTAAATTAGATCAGGTTATTGATAGTGATTTGTTATCAGATTCACAGGTTGTAATTCAATTTTTAGGCACACTGATATTTGTACATGTACAGGTCATTTTGACTGCATAAAGTATGTTAAATCCATGTATGTTTTCTGTTTTGAGACTTTTTAAAGGACAAATGTTTAGAATAGAACTTCAAGTGTCTTTTGACTTGAATATGCAAGGATGCAGAATGAGATGTTAAAAGTATATCAGATTAGATTTGTCAATTGTCTTTCAATTTTTTGGATTATATTTTTGATAGTTATATTTTATTTTATTTTTTTTTGGTTTTTCTCCAGTACTGGGAACCGAACTCATGACCTTGCGCTTGCCAGGCAGGCGCTTTGCCACTGAGCTAAATCCCCAGCCCCCAATAGTTATATTTTAGTTTGAGTGGAATGAGTATACCAGTTATAGTGGTGAACCTGAGCCTCAGTTCCTCCATTCTGATAAATAAATGGGAATAATAAACATAATGTCTCATGAAAATTTAAAGAAAAAGACCTTAAAACTGTTATAAAACTGTTATAAAAAGAATAGTCAGTCATACCTCAGTAAGACTGGAAAAAAGAACAGAGATTGGGGAGAGGAATTATTTCATGCAGGTGGATCTCACTTTATAATTCAATATATTCTTGTAAGTTGCATAAAAACAAGTTCTTACAGATAAAAACTTATTTTAAAAACATCATGGAAACACTGATTTTTTAAAAGATAGACAGATTGTATTGTTTTGTAGCATATGTTGTCTCTGAAAGACCGGATTTGGGCATGTACATTGGATTTTCTTTTAAAGAAATTCACATTTCAGTTTTTATTTTTTACAAGAGTAGCAACATATGAGGAGCAATACTTTAGGGACGAGTCTGCTAGACCTTTTCCCAGAAGTAAGTTTTGAATTTCCTTTGTAAAATTGGTTAGGTTTTTTTTTTTTTTTTAATGTTCTCTTTTCCCCCTCTCAATTTGTCTTATCTTTACCCTTTTCTCTACTTTGGGCTTCTTAGGTACAATGAAATATCTCCACCTGAAAGGAGAAATTAATGAATACCGACACCTTGTTGGAAAAATGCTTGTATTTCCAATGAGGAACTTGTTGAAACAAATCAATTCCTGTTCTTTACAGGCAGCCAGACTGTTCCCGGGATCCTTGGATTTTTATGTAACTTACTGCCAGAGGGATAGGATTTAGCCTTTTGATGCCTTTCTGCTTAAGAACTCTTCTATTTGACTTTAAAACTTAGTACATGTTCATTATACACATGTTGCTATTAGCAGAAATAGATCATAATGTCTAGTTGAGAAAGGAAACAAAATTTGTCAAGGAACACATATTTTAATGCGTTGTAACCTGAGTGTCATATTACTGTCAAAGGGCCACTTTCTTGTAGAATTGTCTGGTGGTTATTCAAACCAGGCTTTATTTCATATGTTTGTAGTTATTTAGGTACATAGCAAATGTGCTTATTATTGTTTTAAAATTGCAATCACATACTTACATAATTATGAATAACATTATTTTACTTTTATAAACTCCCTTAGGTTAAAAAAAAGAGTATTTCACGGGAAATTATCATTGATCTTTATGTGGCATGCCCAGAAATTTAGGGATGTCTGAGGCCAGCAATAAAAATATTGGGTATAGTATTAGTAAGACCAAAATTATTCCAAGATCCCTGCTACCTCTGCATAGCAGATTTCCCTTACAAGTTCAGTGTTTTAATACTTAGAATTGCTATCCTCATGGGAACCCTGGACTTATCTTCACTGCTTTTTTATCATTTCATAGAAAAGCAGGTTTCTTTTGTCTTGCTGAATTGGAAGTTAAGATTTGTCAAAGGGATGAGCTTGCTATGAGTTTGTTTCAAGTTTAAAACTTTGTAATTTAATGTTCCTTTGCTTCTATGTCTCATGAATGATTAATAGTTACAAGCTCTCTCCTGTTCCATGTTTTCTTCTTGGCAAAGGGGAGCCAAAAAGTTTAAATTTTGATGACTTACTCATTGATACTTTGTATTATTTAAAAAATGAATTCCTTAAATTCCTGTTCATCAATTTAAAATACCAGGCAGAGACTTCACCTTATCCAGGCATACTTCATGTTTTCTTTGCGTGAGAGCGTGTTGATTGATCCAATTGAGTGTACAGCAATCCAATAATTCTTGAAGATGTTGAGATGATTGGATTGAGTTGCATTTTAATGATTTAGCTTTTATTAATGTGGTAAACAATATAGTAAAAATTAGAGCTGAACATATGCTAGTGTATGTAATGAATGTAGATGAACATAGTAGAACAGGCCAATTCTACCGTACATCCTTTTACTTCATACTTTTTGAAGTAAGGATAGTTTAATTCATTCTGTACCTCTTCAGGAAGGTTAAATTTTGTCACTTTCTCCCTACATATTTAAAGTATAGAAGAGTACAGAAGATTAGAATAGTGCCCTTTAATACTACAGTTGTCATATGATGGAATTTTAAATTTTGTACAATTGCAAATCCTCTTCAATTTCTTATTAAATGTTTTCAATTATTTGGTTCTCTCCTTATAGCAATACTAAAAGTGTGAATGGAATGTATGTTTGTCACTTAAAAAATAACAAAGTCCATTTATTGATTTGAATGGAATAATGACCTTTACAATTGGTAACGCTGGACAGCTATGAATTTCTTTCCTCGGGTGTATAATAGAAATCTGTTGTAATCACATACAGCCTTAATTATTTTAGTAAGTTTCTTAACAGTCACTTTGGTTTACTTTTATAATAATTGAACTTTTTAAGAAAGAAAAATGTTTAAATCAAGTGGACAATTATTATGGTTAAGACATTTTATTAATAATCAGACTATGTCTATCTACCTTATCACAACAAAATGTAATGTAAAATAACAGGAAAAGTCCACTGCTTCTAATATAGTTTTGGAACCAATTCTCCATCCCAGCTTCCACGGGCTGTCTTATGGTAAGACACTTCCAGTGGTGGGAAGGGAGCATCTGGGACATTTTTCCAGGTACTCACTTCAGCACCATACATTGGCCTTCCCAATCCATTTCCATGACAGTCGGTACACTTTCTAGCCTGTACCATTTCCTACTCTCAGTTCACGAGGGCTGGTACTTATGGCTTCATTTTTGGACTTGAATTGACATCATACTTAGGATCTGGCCTGGAGCTTAGTCGTGGAGCTTGGGTTAACTTCACATAGCGCCCTTGAGTACCATTCTGGGTAGAGCAGGCGAACATTGGCAAGCTCCAGGCCGTTGATAGGATCAGGGCCCTGTTCACAAGATATACAGGGGTCACATTAAGTGGATTTGCACTGCAGCTGATACAGAGTTTTAAGACTGCAATCATCAATGTTGGAAGACAATTGGTTTTTCTTGTTATAAATTGCTAATTAGTATTGAAAGTCTAACCTGTTCTGTTGAATCGCCTCCCTTATTTTCTCTGAGAGAGTGGTTTGGACAGTAATCTATTTACTCTATCTCTATACCTCTCTTCCCTCTTGTTAAAATAAAATCTAGAAACCTCTTGGGACTCCCCACTGTTGAGTTCTGCTTGGAAGGAGCTTTAAAACAGTGGCTTCAAACTGAAGTAAATATTGACTGGGTCTAGGGCTGAGCCCTGCTCAAAGCCTCCTATTGTTCCTCCTTAGTCAGCACTCCAGCACAGGCTCGAGTATGCATGTGTTAGGGAGGAAAGAAAGGCTGTGGAGGGAAATTAACAGGGCCCACAGCTGAACTCGTAAATGCTCCATACAGAGGAAAGGGAAGCCGACTACAAAGCCAGCGGGAGCTTAGGCTGGGTTACTGAGAATTTAGGAGACTGAAGTGCAAAGTCACGGGCTGTCTTGTCTGTTTCAGACAAGTTTAAGGTACATGAAGCTGCTTGTCAGGTGGGTCCTGCCTTTCTCTGAGTGAAACTTTCTTACCAGTGATGCTGGCTTCCCAACGGGACAGGAAATAGAGCATTTTGTTGAGCTCGAAAGAAAAATAAGGGGGAAAGCTGGATTCCAGAATAACAGTTCTCTCTCCCTGGTACCTGTTCTGATGTTTCTTTGAGCCTGCCCTCCTTCAGCTGTCATGTCGGATTATACACTCTCTTGGGTCTCCTAAGTGCTTTGGCATCCCTGGGGCATCAAATGGGTGAGGGAGAACCATATGCCATCTGAAATGAAATTTCCAAAGTTCTGAGGAGATGTTCTTATTGTATGAAAAATTTAAACTTTTTCTGAAGAAAAAAGAAAATTAAATCACTTAAATATGGAACAGATTCCCTTGTTTAAAGTAGAACACTGTGAGTAAAAGCTGTCTGTATTTTTACCATTTAATTCAGGAACCCAAACAAACAGCTGGCTGACTTATGTTGTAGTGAAAACCATCCCAGTACATTTGCTAACTGGAAAAGTAAACATCCTTAGAAAGAAATTCTCATGTGTCTTGACTGCAAAGTGATTTTTAATAAATACACAGTAAAACTAATAGCATATTTGAATTTTTCATTTCCACTGATATTGTAAGCATCACTTTAAATGCGTAGTCTTCCGTGATGTTTGATGTGAACATATCAATGCTAAAGACCACATACAGACAAATACTAGGGCAATTAGATATTCATTCATTGCCAAGGCAGGCACCACACTGTTCTGCTTCACTAACGTATTAGAACAAATAATATCACAATAGAGCACGAAATGCTATGGACAGAGGGAGAAAGCACATCTGTTCAAGGTATCAGGAAGTACTTCCTGGAAGAGAAATAATTTAGTCTAGGACTTGAATAATGGACATGATTTTAATAGTCAGAGACAGAAGTAATAGGAGAATATTCCAGGAATCCTAAGCAACAAGAACAAAGGTCTGTTAGCTGTAACCTTATAGATAGATTTAGGAGAATATACAGAAAGTAATTTATTCAGAGTGTGAGATCTAGTGAAAATATCTGAACAAGGGACCAGAAAAGTGGGCTGGCCATATCATAAAGTATCAGTGTAAGGCTGTGCTTTTACTTTTTTAAAACTTCATTATTTAGGGCAGTTTTTAGTTCAATGCAAATTTGAAAGGAAGTCACAGAGTTACCCCATATATGTCCTGTCTGCAAAAGCACAGGGCACATTTGCCATATCAAGAGGGAAGGTTATTCTAATATAGAATTCTTTATAATAGATGGGCTAATGTCCTAAATGTTTCCCTGAGTCACAGTGCATTTGTTTTGCAAAATATAACTGGATCCTGGTAAGTGTTGTAGACCTTCAAATTAGATGTTTTATAAGTGGTTAGGTGGTGGAATGATAAAACACAGGACAATTTTAATATTTCCAGTTGAATCCCAGGATGCTCTATTGTGTCTGCGTTGCTTCTCTGATTTAAGGATTAAGTAGTTGTTCTCAACTAAAACACTGTTGTTAACAAGAACAACAACAACAAATCAGCAGAAACTTAATGTGTAACAGAAAACCAAACACCAGGTTATATTTCATAGGGATGGGGGTGTATGGGCTCTGCTCACCTCTGTCCCCAGGTTCACCGTGAGGACCTGCTACGGCCCCACATTACAGTGTAGGGCTTGTCCTTCCCTCAGGGGCCTGTAAGAGTGATGAAGAGATTCACTTTCGATTGTGTATGCCACAGAAGTGCTTGTGTTCTTCTTTAGGAATTGATGTGGGTAGCTCCTGTTTATTGAGCACATACCGTATACCACACACAGCGCTTTGCAGAATTCACAATCGTTATCATTTACTTAATCCTGACAAGAGCTCTTGTGAAAGTGGTATTATAATGATTCTTGTTTTACAGATGAGAAAACTTGAGTTTTGCATATTTTAAACTAGCCGAAGGCCACTTACCCAGTAAGTGGCCCTTAACCACTCATCTAGGCTGTGTAGAGTGACATACTTAGTCTAACAGAACTCAGTGAAATATTAAAGGGTGACCTTGGGACAGAATTTATGGGGAGACACAGTGGAGAATGATAGGGACTATATGCTAACCCGAAAGGAGTGTTAAAAATGTGCGTTTTTATTTTTCCTTGCTGAGTATTTAATGCACAGGTAGCAAGTCATACTGTTACACCCACAGCAAATAATGAGGACACCCAACAGTTAAGTGTTTTATGGACCTGTTCTTTGGAGCTAATTGTGAGGCTGTAATGTGAACATATGAGGGGACAGTGGAGGCATCTGCACCCAGCCATCCTCTTCCTCTGCGTTTATGTGAGCTTGCTTTCTGAGAGCGGCTAAGGTAGAGAGCTATTTTGGGAGGCTTTTGGAAGAAATGCTGGATGTTCCTTGAATAAAACTTTCAGAACTTAACAGTCATATATCAGGAAGTTTTCTCCTGTTTTTAATCTAAATTCCTATACTTTAAGTCAATTTTGGTTAGCATAATAGCAATATAGATATGCTTAAAAATTTTAAAATATAGGCTTTGCTTACTGTATTATAGTAAACATATTTAGCATGAGATAATCATTTTTTAAGTGATAGGGAATAGCATATGTAAGCTTGATATGACTTTATATTCTTTTTACATTCCAAATCCTTCTACTCACATATTTTCCAATTATGTTCATTTTCTTACTTTATAAGTCTTTGCCCCATAGCTTAATAAGTATTAATTATTCCCTATTAATTTTCAAGACCAGACTCTTCTGATAGCACCTGAGTGGATCAGATTCCCACCTCATCTCTAAGAGGCAATATGGAGGAAAAAGAGAGAATTTTGGCATGTTTTTTATGTTTATTTATTTGTTTTTGAGATAGAGTCTCAATGTGTAGTTCAGGCTGGCCTCGAACTCACAATGGTCCTTCTGTTCCAGCCTCCTGAGTGCTGGGGTTAGACGCATGTGCCACAATGCCTGGTTTGGGCATATTTTTAAATCCCTTATGTACATCCACTTTCCAGACTAATCCAGGTCTATTAGCTAAATCATGTGCCTAGAAAAGTTTGGCAATTCATCCCTCCTGCATGGCCCTTTGTATCTCTGCAGTGGAAGTTGTTATCCCTTTATCAAGTTCAGCTGTTTGTATGAATAATAATGATGTGTATGAATACTACTTTGTATACAGTGTCTGCAACTTTGTAAGAGTTCCCTTCCCAGTACTAGATTAGATTCTGGAGGTCAGAGGTGAGGTTTCCATGCGTGCACAAAGGCTGGCCCACTATGGTTAGAAGTTTGAGCAGGGCTCTCGGACAGTTCTCCAGTGCTCTCTACTCACTACTTGCTAAGTTCTGGGACAAGTAAACTGACGTTTTTATGATTCAGCTTCCTCTTCTGTAAGTGGAAATATTAACATATTCACCCAATAGAATTCTCAATGATTAAATGATACATTAGTATATATAAGCTTAAAATAATACCTTATACATAGCCTGTAGACAATTAACATTAACTTTGAATACTTTTAAGTGAATTTTTGTATTTTTTTCATCTTATGTACAACAGAATCTTACAATGATACAAATATATGTCAAAGAGAGAAGACAGTCTAGCTTTAGAAATAGGTGACCTGGGTTCAAATGCTATTTCTTTCCTCCAATCTTCAATTTTCATTTATATAAAACAGGAAGTATGTGTTATTTCTAAATTGTGGTGCTTCAGTGAGAAAGTAAATGCATGTACAATGCCTGGTGTATAATGTGCCTTCCGTGAATTCTAGGTGTTATTATTGTACTGATTCATTAATTTGGAGAATTAATCATTTGTGTATTGATTGTGTTTTCTTGGCTGTCTGTTGCGGGTGTTCAGGCAACCTAACTGACCTCAGGTGCTCATTGTGTGAAAATTTTCCTTTATGGTTTTGTCAGTTTGAAAGATGAAGTGACATCTTTTCACAAATTATCAAAGCCCAGAGTCAGGTGATGGGGTTGTCACTTTTTTGTTTCTTTCAGTTGTTCAACCTTAACCAAATCATCAAATGCCCTGAGACTCTCTTTTTCATCTTTACAAGGTGATTGAATTAGTTGATCTTTTAGGGGAAAGCTTCTGACTCAGAAGATCTGGAATGTGTCAAGGCATTGACACTATTAACTGTTTGACCTTGGGCAAGTCACTTAACCTTTGGTCAAGCTGAGTTTCCTCATCTGTGAAATGAGGGGATTGTCCTCTACAAGGTCAGTTTCGACATCACAGTCCTGTCCGCCTGCTTAACCTTCTTGGATGAAACATATAATTTACTTCTGTCTCCCCCAACTTGGTTTTATTAGTGTGGAGCACTAATTCGTGTATACTTACAACAAAATATAAACTTTGGAAGAGAACACACAGGTGTTATTATTATTATTATTATTTTAGTTTCAAATATGACTCTAAAGATTTTTTCTGTTAGTAATTTTTTCTGTTTTACTTTCAAACTTGACTTTAAGGATTTATATCTGGGAAACTAAACAAACTTACAGTTAATCAGTAGGAAAAATAAAGCATGACATACGTTCATCTACCTCAAGTATCAGCAAAGTTGATGAGTGGAATCCTGAAATTTGACACTGTGAGATTTTGATTGAATTTTGTCTGATTAAACTCACAACTTACATCAAAAATGAATAATAGTTCTAAAAAATTTAAATTCTTTAAAAGAAGAAAAGCAGAACTTGAAATTAGAAAAATAAATTTTTTACTACCCATCCGTAGGTTGATTTACTAAAACTGTTCAGTTTTCATTTATTTTTCCCTTTATTTGGGAGGAGATAAGAAGTAGAATAAGGAAGACTTCTGAAACATTGGGCAAATGTAGAAGTATTGGAATTCAGCATGCAAGTATACAACAAAAATCTATTGTAGTTACGTATGTATGATTCTACTGTCATTCTTTATCCTAATTTTAATATAATTCCTCTAATTATGCACATTTCTTTTTCAAGTATAATTATTAAAAATGTATAAGTAATACAATAAACTATCATATGAGATGGACATTTCAAAACTTGTCTTAGTAATCAGTGAAAACCTAGGTAAGTTGCAACATACCAGTTCTCTATGCAAGAATTACTCAGAAAAATTCAATTAAATTGTAAAGTCAGTTATTAAATGCATTTGTATCAAGATAATGGTAAGAATAAATAACAGTAGTAAATACATAGAAGTATGTATTACGAATGATTATTACCTAATCCACCTCTTGTATATACTCTTTGCAGTGGGCAATCCTGTTTACAGAGCTCATTTATTTGGAGATGCCTGGCCCACTTTAGGGTCTATTTTCTTAGCAGTTTTTAGTCAAATTATTCCTAATCGGTTCCATGGGTGCACTGGACTGGATTCACCTCATTTCCTGTGACAGTGTGGGTTTTGGTGGATTAATCACAGTCACAAAGCACGAAGATGTGTTCTCTTTGAGGTTAGGTCTCGTTCTTATTCAAGTAAATTGATTTGTGAGCAGCAGCTATTATCGACAGTGGAATGTGTATTTGCTAGTGTGTTTCTGCATTTGGTAATTTGTTGGACATGAACTTAATGTTTTTCATCTTTTTGTTATGTAATAATAGCAATCTGACTAAATTTAAGAATCCAAGTTTTACTTCTGTATAATCAGGTTCTTTTTACTCATTAGTTTATGAGTCCGTGTTTTTTGACTTTTCATTATCAGAATGTGTATTAAAGTAGGGTTTTTAAAGCTGATACTTATTTTTAGTTAAAATATGGTTATTGTTGCTGAAAGACAATCTTAAGAGCTCATGATAACATTGCTAAGTATGGGACTGTTTCTCTTTTATAATTATTGAGTTACTATTAAAGTGTGGTAGACAGTTGTCTGCATGATACAGTTGTGAGCTGCTGATGAAAGTACATGCATTAGAGGTATATTTACACTGTAAGTTTGAGTGTCTATTCTTGTTTCCAGAATGGAATAAAGTAGAAATGTTAATATTATTTATGATGTAAAGTAACTTATTTTTTAAATATACACGTATGGTGCATTTTATATAATAAAATATTATTTCTGGAAGAACTTGGGACACTGATCCCAAATGTCTGAACTCTACACAAGAAATCCTACATGTTGAAGCTTTTGAAAAAGATATTTTTTTAGCATTTCTTTTGGAATCAAGGAAGTGCTATTTTAAGAACCACTTTCAAGTGACAGTTCCCACTGGCAATAAGTGTTGGTATCTCACTTCCACCCCTGCCCCATGCACACATACATTTTGGAAGCAGTGTAACATCCTTTCCACAGCTTTCTGTTTCAGTACGAGATGTACAATATGGGTGAATGTGTGTGGTCCCTCCTATCTCTGTGTTTACAGGGAGACCCACACACTCAATTACATTAATAAAAGGAAGAACTGGCAGCAATGTATTTAAGCAGCGCCCTTCCCCATTACCCTTTACTACTCCTCAGTATTAACTGTCTCACCTCACAGAAGATATCAACACCAGACCCTTGTAATCTATTTGATGCCAGGGTCGTGAGTTGTCAATCTTTGTGTTTATGGTACTTATCATAGTGGTTGGCACACAGTGAGTACTTTGTAGAATTTTAAACATACGTGAATGATAATGCCTTTAAGCATTTAGTATATTCTAAAAACTATTTTAAATTTGTTTTTATTGTATGTATTTAAGGTGTGCAACATACTTTTATAAACTTATACATAGTGAAAAAATTACAATAGCCAAGCAAATTAACACCTCCTACCTACTTCCTTAACCAATTTTTCAGTATTTTTACCTCTAGTTATCATGCTGTACCTTACATAGATAGACTTACTCATCCTGCATGATTGCAACATTGACTTACACCTTAAATACTAGATTCTACACATGCAGTGGGGCTAGGAATTTAGCTCAGTGGTGCAGCACCTGCCTGGCAAGCATGAGGTCCTGAGTTTGGGTCCTGGTACCAAAAAAAAAATAGTAAACATGCAATGCCTGGTTAGAGTCTACTTGTTAGAATCCATGTCATCAGAAGAGCTACAACTTAGTTAGCCCATTTTTAATTTGCTAATTGGAAGCCACTGCTACTCTATGGTTATTCTTTACAGTAGCATTGTCTGGGCTGAGCCCCTTAAATATTTGAAAAGATGGATTGATGGCAGAACAGGTGATGGGCTTCAGGCTACAGGCAATGTGTATTCAAATGAGTCTGACTTTCTTAATGTTACTGAATCCTCCATATTAATCTGGAGAAAATAATAATAGCTAGATAACCAGTCACAGTTTAGAATGATTCTTTTATGGTGGTGATTATTGTTTTAGCACTGTTCAAGTCAAAAATTGCATCTTTAAAAATGCCTCATGCTTTTGGACATGTGGGTGCAATTCTGTTGATGACTGCAATGTCTGTAAGATGGGAGTAACAAAAATAACTGTTCCCCACAATACTTCTGAAATAAGATTCAGACAAAGATGTTTATTTGGCCTGGTATCTTAGGGTAAATTTAATGATGGAATCAGACTGCCTGTAAAACTTAATTCAGTATAGTGTAGACAGATTGGTTAAAATGGTACTAAAACTGTTACACATGTAAAGATTTTATAGGAATAAATTTGATAGGGTTTGTGAACATATGAATAGTGAGGACAACTTGGAGGGACTGTTTTTCTTATGGTACAAGGGATTGAACTCAGGACTTCATGCATGCTAGGGATGCACTCTACAACTTAACTATTTCCCCAGCATTGTGGGGACTTTTAAACAAAAGATCATGGAGTGGTACAACTTGAATTCAGTCATCTGGGGAAAACACTAGATAATATTCAAGTGAACTGTTTAGCGTTATGCAAGTTTAGATGTGGCTAGGAGAATAACACCTTCAGGACAGATGTACTTAAATTTATGTCCCCTTGTTCAAAGCTTTTCACATAATAGGCATTTTCTGACTTGTACCTGGATGAATTATCTCATGCCTGAACAGCTGGAAACATTTGCAAATCATAGCGTTACACAATTGACATTTTTTCCCCATTTTTAATGGTAAACCACAGTCATTTACAATTTTTGAAGGAAATTGTTAACTCTTGTATGAGCATCTATGTCAGGTACTAACTAAATAACTGAAAGATATTTCTGGATGACAAAATAAAGTTATTCATCAGAGAAACTGGGCTTATCAGCTTGTTTTGCTTTACAGTAAAAATTATAAGGCTCCATCTTACATTTGAGTTTTCTGTGGATAAAATTACTTGTTCTCTTGAATGAAACTTCTACGCCTTTGGACCAGGCTTTGTTCACAAATTAGAATAAATAATTTTTGAGATGAGGCAAAATGCTCTTATAATGTCGTTTTTCAAAATAATGTTTCTTTTTTTAAGTAAGCACTCATTTGTTTTTAAGTAAGCACTCATTTTTTTTCTGAAGGTTACTGGAAGATAACAAGTAGCAATGTAGCGTTTGTGTGAGGAATCTCAGCCAAGGTGACTATTGCTAATGGAGGATGACAACGCCGGATTTAAGGAGTCATCCCCCGTATTGTCTCCTGCACAAAAACCTTCCGCCTGCAGCTTTCAGCTTGTATCACCACTTCTAAAGGATCCATGGGCGAACTGCTGAATTTTTATTAATCAGCTTAACTTAATGAGATGAAAAGACCTTCTCAAAAGAATGGAGAAGGGAGAGAGATACTGAGCACTAGTCTAATTCTTTTCCATGAAAAAAACCATTTTCTTTCCTGATGTTTCAGGGAAGCCACTTCAGTTGTTTCCAGGTAATTCGTCTGGCTGGTCTTTCTAATTTTCACACAGTTATGGACTTTCTCTGGTCATGCGCTGCCTTTATCATTATTATTCCCTAAAGAAAATAGACAGCTATAAAAAAGAATTAATGAGAGTTGAGGGGGGAAACACCTTTGGAAACGAGGCAGGAAAGCTTAAGCTGATAAAACATGACTCTTTCTTGAGGGGGGCCCTGTTTGGATAACTTGCCCTTGTCTAAATTCTCTCTCCTGTCTTCCCGCTCCCCCCCTCCTGCCATCCCCTTCTCTTGTCAAGCCTACTTCATAAACGGTAGCAGCTGGAGATCTTTTAGTGGCATTCAGGGATTACTTCCCTTCGGGATTTTAATAAGCCCTGATGCTTGAAACACAGCACAGGCGCTTCTGGAGACAATCACCATTCATGCTGGAACCAAGGGCCCTTCAGGGGCCCAGATGGTTGCATCCAGTAAGCACCCCAGGATACGCTGTGGATGACAGGTCACTGAAGCCAGCCGTCCATGGGCTCGGAGAATAAACCAGGAAGCAGTCCACAGAGGGATGGGCTTCTGTGCAGTCCATGGACAGTGGTTCCTATTGTTTCTCTACCCCATGTTTCATCTTCCTTGAAATAGCTAGATTTGAATTTCTGACCAGCCAGAATTGAAACTGCTAAAGTCACCTGGTCCAGTGTCTATCAGAGCCCTTGTGATGGGGACATCTCCACATAGGTGATCCTAAGATGCAGACCTCGTTTGTTAGATCCACTGAGCTGCTGTTTAAAGAACTGAGCCTATTGGATGTTGCATGGTGCAGGATGTACCAGAAGAGAAATGTGTTATTGCCTCCTCTTTTGTGGGAGGTCATTTCTTAGGTTTTTTTTTAAAATTACCCAATAATTTGTCCTGATGTGTCCTGGGTTTTAAAATTTGGTTCTGACAGTGAATCAGAAAAAGTATGTAAAGGTGATACCACATCGGGTCTTTAAAATTATTTAAATTAGGGCTTTTTCTTTCAAGTGGGGAAAATAGGAGACAAAATGACATTTTAGAGTAATAGAAAACACAGCTCTCTGTTTTGTCTTCTATGATTTTTAAGTTTTTCTCCTTTCTCCTTTCCTGCATGGAATTCTTTGTTAAAGTGGTCCCTGAAGGGCCTGCTAGATAATCATTGTGTGCCATGAAGCTCTGTTGGAAAACAGTGGCCACTCCTCATATCCTTTCTCCTTCCTTTTTCTTTTGCAAGCATGTTACTTCTCTCCTTCAAGAAAAGGACATGTACTTTAGAGAATATTACAGTTGCCTGATTTATTGGCCACCTTCTGTCTTCAGAGAAGTTGCACGGCTTCCAGGGAAAGAATTCTTGTTTTAAACAGATCTGATCCGTTCTCAATAGTCCCTGCATTTTTTTGACGAGTAAAATTGTATATATTTATGCTGCACAGAATAATGTTTTTATACATGTATAAATTGTGAAATGGCTAAATCAAGCTCTTTAACATAAATATTCATGTGCTTACGTACTTATGCTTTGTGGTAAGAACCTTCCAAATACACTTTCAGCAGTTTTCAAGTACACAGTATATCTTTATTAAATGTGGTCCTCACGGTGGACAGTGGATCGCTTGAATTTACTCTTCCTGTCTAGCTGAAATTTTATGTCTTGACCAACATCCCTCAATCTCCGCGTCCCTCCTCTGGCCTCTTTTTTTTTTTTTTTTTAACACAAATAGTAAATTATCTCATTTGGTAGATTTCTGGGCGCAGAAAATAAGATTGATTATGATTTTACTGAATTACTGAGTGATGGTGATAGAAGGTGCTTCTCAAAATGCCATCTGCTTGGGCCAGAGCAGCTCTGCCGTATCTTCACTTAATCCAGTGCATGGTTTTTAGATAGTGTCCTTCTCTGACAATTTTTACTGGGAAAATGAGAATGTGGCTGTTCCAAGCTAGTTATTGGGTTGAGCACGGGCTCAAAGTGGAGCTCAAATATTAGGAAACAGCTGTTCTTTGTCTGGGTGGACAGTCATTGATTTTTAAATACTTGGAGCTCCTGATGGCATAAAAACCCATTTGTGCCTCTTTAGATTAAGGTTAATTTTTGTGGTAGTGAGTGCAGATGCAAGGAACAGATGCTGCACACTTGCTTTGGCTTTTATACATTCTCTTTCTACTTTAAAATGAAATTTAATTAAAAATTAAATGCATCATTAGGTCATAAAAAAAGAAAAGGAAAATCTTTAAATAAGATCTATTGCATCAAATAAAATCACAGTCCCGGTAAACCTGGGGAGTTGATGTATTAATAAAGTTCACAGATAAAAGTGAACTGTGCATTATTGATTGGCTTTCTTGTTTCTCTTGTTTCATAGTTCACAGCGTACAGTGCCGTTGTATAGTGATTTCCTGGTACTATAGTAACCTAAACAAACAATTGTAAGAGCTGGAAATTGATGTTTATTCATTTTCTCTAACACAATGAAAATGAAAATTTGCAAAGCATGTATGAGCCTTATTTGTGCATGCATTTTATCTATTACTGTGTGCCCTGGGTTGCTGCAATTCAAACTCAGAAATGTAAAAGAAGTAACTGTGGTATGGCTGATGCCCCAGGTCATCTTCTTGGGATAAAGAGGCACCCAGGTTGTGGGAGATTTGTGATTGACCCTGTATGCAGCAGCCTTCTCATTTGTCTTTCAAAGAGTCTGTACGGTGGTTACCTCTGTGGTTAGGAAATCATTTGTAGCTTAGACTTGTAATGCTGTGAGACAGTCCGCTCACCTGCAGATAATGTTTCATTAGCCTCTTTCAAATTGACAGGGCTGGCTGCTTCCATGTATCCCTCTGGTGAAGCTGAATGATCACTCTGTTTGTTTTCTACTTTCTTGTTACAGGTCACTTTCAGTAAGGAGTCTCCCCTCAGGCCTTATTAAAGTAACCACCAGATAAACAAACTACACTTGTAAGTTGAGGTGGAAGGTGGGACTTGATGTCACTAAGTCACCGTGGTTTTATTATTACTATGAACTTGCTTGCACTGTAGACATAGCATCACGTTACAGAAACATTTGCACATAATTCCCAGGGTGTGTTGGGATAGTTCCCCTCTGAGCCTCTAGCATATAATTGGCTATTAATTAATTGGTTGAGTCTAAATCTTTTTTCTCCTAACATAGTGTTTTCCTAATATTACTGGAGGAAGCACACTGTATGTTACTACCTTGAAAGCTACCTTGTCAATGACTGCATCTATTTTCATCAAGAAGATCAACCAGCACCTACTTAACTCTTACTTTTCTATCCTGTTCCATGGCAGTGTGATAAGTGGGAACCTCTCTCCCCAAGTTTCTGTGACTCAGTATGTTTGGGAAATGATGGCATAAAGAAACAGCATTAAATCGGAGCCTTAGAGCTTTTCATGTATGAATGACCCCTTCAGACCTGGCTGAGAAATCTAGTTATATGCAGCACATCCCAAACCTGTTGACTCTTTTAAAACACTGACTTACTGTTTTTCATTTTTAAACTTCCATATTGGTTACAGTTTTTAATAACATAAATGACATACATATGAGTACTTTATCATTATTATTATTATTTTGCTTAAATCTTTCTCCACATTTTGGTTTTTCACTATGATAGAGTTGTGGGGTGGTAGGGTGAAGCAGTATTAACATCATATAATTTTTGGTACTATTATCAGATTGCTTTATAGTTTCATTATACTGTACCAGCACTATTTTTTTCTGAGGGATTACATTTCATAAGAAAGAGCCATTTTCTTAATACATATTTCTTTGATGATCAATAAGTGAAAGGAGATGCTTGCTTATTTATTTGTTCATTGTTTATACAGTTACTAACAATAGGTAAAGCTTGCTGTTTTTTTTTTTTTTTTTTGGTTTTTCTCCGGTACCGGGAACCGAACTCATGACCTTGCGCTTGCAAGGCAGGCGCTTTTGCCGCTGAGCTAAATCTCCAGCCCCAGCTTGCTGTTATTAACCTGTGTCATTAAAATAAAAATACCACTACTGGCTCCCACTCCCCTGAGTCGGGTCCTGTGTACAGCATTCATTCTTGGTCTGCATAACAGCTTTAAGGTAATAAAAAATTACATAGTTCTTACTATGTGCCATTCTCTTGTCAAGCACTGTGCATATGTGAAGTCATATTATTTGCATAATGAGCCTAGGAGAGGGATGGGGATTTAGCTCAGCGGCACAGCGCCTGCCTGGCAAGCGCAAGGTCATGAGTTTGATCCCCGGTACCGGAAAAAAAACCAAAAAAAAAAAAAAAAAAGAAAAGAAAAGAAAAGAAAAGAGCCTAGGAGGTAGATACTGTTAGCGGATTAGGTAAATACTAATGGTAGATACCTAGGAGGTAGATGCTTTCCTGTGCCATTTTCAGAGCAGTAGTATGATAGAAAATATGAATCATAACCCTATATTAAAATTCCAATTTATCCTGGTTATTCTCCTGGATATGAGGGTATGGGATGGAGTAAAATGGGAAGGTAGCAAATGCTTAAAGTAGTGCACGTTTTTCAATAAAGCACCTTTCTAACTAAAAGCTGAATTTGTACTGAAGTAGTATTAATATGTTCTGATATAGTGTGCCACATGTAAGTAACTTTTTTACTTTTTTATTTTTTTCATGATTTATTCTTGACAGGTAAAATTGTGTAATTTATAGTGTGTACAACATGACTTAGTATATATATGCATTGTGAAGGGCTAAAGCAAGCTATTTAACATACATGTTATCCTGCGTACTTCTTTTTTGTGATGATATTGCTTAATATCTACTTAGCAGTTTTAAAGCTTACAGTATGTTGCTGCTAAATGTAGTTACAGTAATATACAATAGGTCTCTTGAACTTATTCCCCCCCTAACTTGAAATTTGGTGTCCTTTGGCCAGCATTTCTCCATTTCCTCAACCCCTCACTTCTGGTAACTTACCCTTTGTGCAGGTAAGTTCCGCTCTTTTCTATTTCACACAGGTGAGATCAGGAGGTTTAATAAGACCGCCTGTCTGGTGGATTGGAAAGCAGAAACCATTCATGGTGGTTTTATAATTGAAACTAGTTGAAATTCAGAAGTAACCTAAAAACATAAATCATTAATTTTTTAAAATTGACTTTTTAATTTTAAACTCCTTGTAATAATAATACAATAACACATGTGTATATATAATGTAATATATAATTATACTTATCTTCCGTTTTGAAGACATTCAATTAAAATAACTTGTTCTTTATTTCTATCTATTTTTTAATTCAATAGCTTGTATTTGAGTAGCAATAGCAACAAGAAAAATGCCTTGCAGCTCTCTGAATAGTTGGTCTTAAACCTTTCTAGTAGTAAGCTTTCTCCCTCTGAAGCATTATTCATCTCCTGTTAGCATTCTCCCATGAACTGAGAGTTAGGTTTCTGATTTTCTTGACAGATGCTGGAAGCAGCCTAGAGTCACAGGACTTCTTGTCATTCTAGATATTATAGAGTGAAAGGACTTATTTTAACAAAAAAAAATTGGGGGAGGTTAAAGATTGGAGAGGATGTGGCTATAATCTTATCTTTTCTGGTTTTGTAATTTTACAAAGATACTCTTCTTTTGGGTTATATTTGATCAAAAAGAAAATGCTCAGTAATGAACTCACTGTCGTTGGCTTTCTAGAAGAAATTTAAGCCGCCCGTACAAAATTTAGGGATTGAAGCTTTGCTTAGTTCAGCATATAGGTATTTGTCATGGTCATTACTGGCCTGGGTAAAATAAAATAAGCAAAAACCAGGCAAAATTTAGAAAGATTTATAGTAGGATGTTCTTATAAAACCAGAAAGTTTAAAATCCAGTTGATTTAAACCAGAAATGCTTGCTTTGCTCTCAAATATTTATAAAACACTAAATGCTTTTCATGCTTTTTTTTCTAATGGTTTATAGATTATCGGTCTGTATTGCCACACCACTCCTCTGCCAGAACCTTGTAACCTTTACAGCTGGTTTTGATGGGAGTATGTTTGCCCATATTTCACTTTTCCCCTTTTAGACGTCTTCGTGAGCTGTAGCTCTCTACAGGAATGTTGTTATGCAAGGTACATGGCTTATGCTATCCATATTCAAGAACATGAGCTGATCTTGAGAAAAAAATTGGATAAGATATTCCAAGTTAGTTTAGCTGTGATAAATTATGTAATGAGATATGGCAGCTCTTCTGGAAACAAATATCTTAAGGTAAACAAATAAATCAAATCAGTCCTTTATTTCAGATTTTCTGTTTCATTTATATCTTGAAGGTGTCCGGAAGAAACTTACATGTCATTTGGTTAAAATGTGGCATGGCTTTCTGAAGTTTCTCACTGTTTTGGATTATTAATCTATAAGGGGGGAGATAAAGCATTTCCTTGTATTGAATTTGAACATGCTTTGTGCTTTGTGCTCCATAAAATATTAAGTTCTGTTTGCCATCTTTGTCAGGAAGCTGGGCAAGGAAACTTTTGCATGCATATGCTGAGGGTGTTAGAAGGATTGAGGTCATGGAATCTTGGGGTGAGGATTCTCTATTTTTTCTCATTTAACAGCGACATTTATCTGGAACTTTTGAGAGTTTTATGATTCATAAATATATGTGCAAAACATAATGCTGTCACAGGCATGCACACATATAAAAGATTTTCATGGTAGTTTTATTCCTATTATTAGTTAAGAACTTCAGATTTTGTTTGTCTAAAACTATGATTCAGCATTAGTTAGAGCGTGCAGAATATCTAATGTGGTAGCTTAAGTGAATCATTTAAACAAAAAAATTAAAGTCATAAAATGGATAAGAAAGATGAGAATGGTATTTTAAGCACTGATGCTTCTAATAATATTTTTAACCAGTCTCCCTTAGGTTTAATTGTCCCCAGGGAGTTTCATTTGCTCACAGTCTGGACAAACTAGGGCGATCTTACCGAGTAGTGGCTCACTCCCGAGACCAGCCATCCCTGGGATGAATGCTTTCACTAACCTGGACGTCGCTGTCTATCTGTTCAGAGCTGAATTGATACATCTCCGTTTCATAATGAGGAGTTTGGTCGTAAATGTAGTGAACTCTCTTACTGTGAGGCTGTCTGTTACCTAAGGCTGAAAATCTATCATAATTACCATTTCTCTTAAACACCCATCATTAAGGAGTGCACAAAATGCTTGCCTTAAAAGGATAGTTTCATAGAGATTGCTCTTTGGGTATGTGTCAGCACAAAATGAAATCCCTGGGGTTAAGAGGAAAGAAGCACTTACACATTGAAAAGTGATAAAAAATCTACAAATTCAGATACTGCCAGCTGCAAGGCAGCTAATGGGTTGCATGTTGGTGCAACCAGCGGCAGCCAGCTCTGTGCCCTGCTGAACTGTTGGGGGCAATTTCTCTCCCTGGCGGTGGGGTGAGAGTGAGAAGTGGGAACCCATTACGTGAGAAGTAGCCTGTTTTGCTTAGACAAGGGTATATAGCTAACGCTGGGCTAGAAATTATAAGGAGCTGGCTCAAAGCAGAAAATAAAACCAGTCGTACATTAAAATAAAAAGCCTGCATCATGATTTATTGACTTTGGCTATATCAATTTGCTAAATCATATGGATGCGATTTAAGAAGAATGTTATTTTAAGAGGCTTTGCTCCCCTTTAATTTGACATGACTAAACCTGAAGCCTCCTGGAAACCACAGTTCAAAATGGTTTTTCCCCCCAGAGTCTTCGTCAATTTGCATTTGGAAGTGTAACATTAGCTCTCATGTAGACTTCAGAATTATTTTGAAATATTTCTAGATAATGGAAGCCTCATTCCACAAGTGAAATTGAGCATCATTTGACATGCATTTAGCACTGTTCTTCTGACTCTTGTATATTTTAAGGTCAATATTTGATTTATCAATATCTCTACTAGCATCTAGTTTTATTCATTTCCCTTTCATTCTTACATAGACTGGAGTTGTTCTACTTTTCTAAGCATTAGAAATGCTCTTACTAAAATATTTTTTGATACAGAGTCTCAAAATGTAGGAGAGGCTGGGTTCAAACTCAGGGTAATCCTTCTGCCTCAGCCTCCTGAATTCTGAGATAAGAGGCCTATGCCACCACACTTGGTTGAAATGTTTCATTGTATCTTGGGAATTATCTCCTTAAAGGTGATGAATAGATTTGAGGTAGTTATCTGATTTTTTTTCAAATTAAAGTACTGTACTTTTTCTTTCACTTTTTTTCAGTTTGGGTGGATACCATTTTAAAAAATCACTTTCTCTGTGTACATAAGGAACAGTATTCTCCCAACATTTAGGTACATCAGTGTTTCTTGGGTTGCAACCTCCCAAGGCATTGCAGGGAGGACACTAGTTTTCTTTGCAGATTTTGAACATAGGAAAGTCTCTTAAAATCACAATTTAAAAACTAGGATACTAGTAAAGAGGCCTGACTAGTTTCTGAATTACAGTTTAGAGATGGTAATGCATTGTTTTAAATCCTACCAGATACTAGTTATAAATTATCATTAAACAAATGTGTATGCCGTGTGGTAAAGAGCTTGCCAAGTTTGTATTTTGTTAAAACTTGAATAACCTTATATGGAAACTGTTTGTTTAAAAACTTCATATATAAATTATGTAGTTTTTACTGGAAGATAAAAAATATCACCCACCAATAAATTTTGTGACCTTCAGTTCTTGGACTGAATAAGCGAATGAATGAGTGTTATTTGGATCTGTGGCCTTCCTGAACCGTACTCAGTTTTTGCAAATGTGAGTGCATTGTGTGTAGTTCATTTATCTCGCCCCTTTCCACACCATGGGCGGTGGAGAGGAAGCGCACGGGTAAATGGACTCTGGGCTGTCCCCAGCCTGGTCATTCTGTTACATTCACTGCGCATCGCGTTCTTTTGGCCTGCTATCACTGGTAAAAGGAACATGGCGCACAGGTGTTTAAATTATTTATCATCATAATCGGCCTTTATGTTACACTGCCTTGCCAGGCCTCTGTTATTCCAGTGCATAATTGATGGTGCTCAGAAGTGGAAAAGTTAGAAAAGCGGAAGTAATGTGACGCAGCCCCTTGGCGAGGCAGTGGGGGCTGCACCGGGGCTGAGGGAGAGGCCGCTGCTCCAGCCTGCTGAGGACACCTCACAGAGGCCGGGGCTTCCCCAGCAAGTTACCAGGAGATTTCCCCTTCCTTACTTTGTGCAAAAAGTGGCAGTCTGGGGGAAAGAGTCAGCACATTAGACTCTTGCAGCTGAGCTGCATTTCTGATCCTCGCTCTTGAGTAGAATTGGCTGGTATACATGTAATTTGTCATGAAAAACAAATTTATGATGTTTTTGGGAGAGCAGTTCACTTCAGAAAATGACCATGAGTTTGGGCCTGATAATGATGAAAGCTGGATGAAATTTTTAAAAAGTAGAAAGCACTTAAAAAATTAAGTCAGTGTAGACTACTGAAAGACTTTGCTCTATTTGTGTGTGCTACTTACTGGAAGTAAGAAATGGAAAATCTTCTGTATTGTACACAAAAGTGTGCTTGTAATGAGAATGCATTTAGGGCAGATTAAATGCATAGGTAGAAAAATCACTGAATTATGAGGTGACTTCTAAAATGTAATCTTGGCCAAGTTATTTGGAAAGGATAATTTTTAACATAATTTAAATAAAATATTTTTGGTTACATGAGTAGATGAGGAAAGTATTTCCAGTGCATTACTTCAACAACCATAATGGACATCTGCGATGGTTGAAAAGTTATATTTCCTTTCTAGAGGATTGTTTATTTAAAATACATTTTCTCAGTTGTGCATTATAGGCTCCTTTAGGAACAGGGAAAGGATAGGAGCAAGGAATATGTTCTGTGGAAAAAATTTGGTAAGATTTTACACACAGTCAAAGAAAAAGCTTGTGGAATGATTGGCTTATTTTGTGAAGCATGTGCTTGAGTAATAAAAGATGAAGAGAACAAAGGAGAGGGACAAATGGTGAATAAATGGAGAATAAATAAGAAAGTAGATGATAGTGTTAGTAAAGGAAAAAAGTAGCGTTGACAGGGTGGGGGATTTGCTAGTCTTGTCATCTACTCTAAATTCTTCCTTGCTAAAATTGTGAAAGCATACAGTATACAAATAGGTGAAGCGCGCTGGAGGAGAGAAAACATAGATGGAATAAGGGAGTAATGGAGAACAGGTAAACAGAAAAGAGAAGAACAGAGTCAAACAAAGAGAGATAAAGAGAAAAAAAGACAAAGTCATTAAAGAGAGAAAGAAAGGAGAGAGTGAACAAGATTAGCCGTAGTTTCTAAAATGCCTGGCCTCGCTTGTATTTCCTTCTCAGCCGGAATTGCTGATGGCCGAGGGCTGTGCCTGTGGCCAACAGTTCCCATCCCAAGCCTCTCCTGGGCCCGGGCTCAGGGCCTTCTAAAATGGCCGCCTTCTGTGTTTCCCTCAGGACCCAAGCACCTATCTAGTTATGCCAGAGTGGAGGAAAGCAGACACCTAAGAGATTTAAAATCCACAGGATTCAAATTCATGTATTATCTTGTCAAAGCAGACCTCTACAAAAGGCTTGATACGTTTTTCTTTTTTTTGATAACTTTATTTTCCCCATTTTCTTTGTATGGGAAAATTAATATGAAGTGTCAGTTTTTTTTCCTTAAGTTGAAAATGGTCAAAATATTTGTGTTATAGTGCCAATTTAAGGGGGTTAAATGAATATTTGTCTTTTATTTTTACTAGGAAAATGTACAGGCTTATATCTCTAAATTATACTTCTTTGTATAGAAAAGTAGGTGCACAATAAATGTTGTGATAGCAGTTTCTTATTTCACATCCATGTTTTAGGAGATTAACTCTTCTATTTCCACACAAAACTGTAGATTTTGTTTGGTGCCCAGAAAAATTGTTTATTATGTGGGTATCCATGTGTGTATGTGTGTATAAAAGACATATGTATAAATACACATGTGTATGTACAGTATACATAAATATGTACATACCTCCATATATGTGTATATATTCCATATATATACACACATGAAAACAACAGCATATATATATATGAAAAATTTTTTAGACCAGTTTAAGATTCACAGAAAAGTTGAACAGAAGGTATAGAGGTTTCTTGTGTGTTTCTAATCCACATGACATAGCTTTCTTTATCATTGACATTGCCCACTAGACTGATTCATTCATTACAAATGATGAATCTCCACTGATACATCATATTACCCAAGTTCATAGTGTACATTAGATTCACTCTTGGTATTGTGCATTCTATGCATTTGGGAAAATTTATAATGATACATACCCACCAATATTACAGCATCATGTGTATTAGTTTCATTGCCCTAAAATGCAATATATATGTATATGTATTCCATGTATATAGAGAATCATGTGTCATATAGTGATAATCAGTTAATGATTTGACAGTAGTCCCATAATACTGTGTTATTTAATGAGTCATAACTGTTTTAGTTCATGTAAATGCATTCTGTGATATTTGCCCATGCAGAAATCACCAAACAGTTCATTTCTCAGAGCATATTCCTGTTTTTAGGAATACATAACTGTATATGGAAAGGACAGAGCTTAGTGTATTTTTGAAATATAATTTTATAATTTTCTCCTTGGCTTATTACTTTCAGTATTCAGAATTATATACTAATTATTATTTAATATTTAAAATAACTAAGTAGAATTTACTAAGTCCTGAAATTTTTGTTGAGTGTAGATTGACATGTAAAACTTTAGTTTTATTGAGATAATAGATACCATGTATGCATATCAATTTTCCAACAGTACAGAAGTAGTTGAATTATAAAACTTTCAAAAAATTATCTTTCTTTTCTACCCTCATTCCATTTTCTAGAAGCAAATAATTAAGGCTTTAAGAAATCACTTAGAATGCCTACAAATTTTAATTTCAGATAATGGGCTAGTCCTCTTCCACTTATTTTCTTATATGAAGAAAATAAAATAATCATATGAGGTTGCTTATCCAGCCTTCTTTCTCATGTCCTCCATGTGATTTGATTTTCATATTGTAATCATAATAATCAGAAATGATATTATCTTTCCCAAACCTCAAATATATTGCCTTTCTTTGTCCTAAGTAAGTCCTTCTCTTTTTACAGGCCTCAAAACAGTGAATGAGTGATGGCTTGACTGGGACTTAGATCTATTTTATTTTGGCTTCATATTTCATCTTTGAGTTCCATTGTAATTTTGTGTCCAGTTGCCATTACTCATTGTCAGTATAATATTTAGTATTTATCAAAGGTTCTCCTGTACAATATGCTGTGAGATTTTTAAATAATGTATAAATTAGCTACTCTTTTAGAACATGAATAGCTTGTAGTCTAACTAGGCAACAAAACAAAACAAAGCAAAACAAAACAAAGCAAAATAACACTTTAAAGATTCCATATACCTGGTGGCAAATTTCCATAATGCATGAATTGGGGAAACAGAGAAAGAAATATACTCAATTTAGGCAAAGTATTTATTTTAGGTACCTTGTTTTGGAGTTTCATTTTATGCAGTAATACATTTTTTTTTTTTTTTTTTTTTTGGTTTTTTCCTCCGGTACCGGGAACCGAACTCACAACCTTGCGCTTGCCAGGCAGGCGCTTTTGCCGCTGAGCTAAATCCCCAGCCCCTTGCAGTAATACATTTTTGAGCCTAACATTTTGAGATGTTTTTGAGCCTAACATTTACTTTCTAAATTGCTACAACAGGCATAACTTAATAAGCCTACTACTTTATTTTTAAGATTAAAGTTCTCTAGAAACATTTATCTGCCAATTGCTAGCTACATAGTCTTAGGTAAGTACTTGAATTTGATCCTCATTTTGCTTACCTGTAAAGTAGGGATGATAACAGTACCTACCTTCCAGTATTATTTTGTAGATGATACTGAGTCAATATTCATGAAGTGGTTAGTTCTGTGTGTGACATGTAGTAAGACATCAGTAAGCATTATTTTTATTATTGGAATGATGGGTAGCTGTAGACTTAGCACAATTAATGTTGATACTTTATTTCATTCTTCTTGGGTAATGACGTAGTTATGAAATTAAATATTGTATAGTTCTGATGATGAAAATAAATATATTTCATAAGTGACAATGAACAGTGTTAATGAATAGGGCTTATCTCTTCTAGCTAAAACACACACATGCACACAAATGTGTGCAGTTTGTGTAAACACCATTGTGGTTATTGAAAATGAAATTTGTCATCAAATATATAATTCAATAAATGAAACGTTCCACTTAGATGTGTATAAATGTGTCACAGTAGATTAGTAGTGCATTGTGACACAGAAGCAGTGGGCTTAACGCTCTTTAACTCCTAACTTGCTCTCACTTCAAGTTATTTTTGGTGTGTGTGGTGAGTAGGCACTAAGGAAGCCTTGACTTGGATTTTCTTGAGAGTAACTCTGGTAATGCCATTTGCATGCTAACCTTTTCCTCTGTGACAATGTCTCAAGTGATAAAGTGGGTAATATTTATTGCCAAATCTATGAGGAGAAAAATGAGTGTTTCTTCCCCATTTGAGGGGAAGAGGAAAGTTGAACTCTCAAATCATCTAGATACTCTAGTGTCCCTCTTTAGTATAGTTTTGTATCAATTCCACCAACGTAACTGAAAAATAAAACACGGAAACAAACCATTTCAATGTTATTGTGACAAGATGACTGTAAAACTATACACCTTTCACAGAAAAAACAACAGTGAATGAAGTAGCAGGAATCATTACAGCATATTTGATGATACTAAGCAAAATCTTCTAATATTAGCCATGAGGAGATACTGATACCTGTAAGGGCAGTTCAGGAGTTAATTCCACAGTTTGGAATTGGGGAGGCAGAATGACCTGGGAATGGTCTGAGAGTCCATTCTTTTTTGTTCAGGACTCTGTCAGCTGTGATTGTGGAGAAAATGCTGTTAGAAATGTTGAAATGTCTTTCTCTAAAATTAAAAAAAAAATCAAAACCAAATCCAAATCTCAGGATGTTGAAGGTCCTGGTGAAATAGGCTAAGTTTAATAAGCTTGTTCTTTGAAGTGGTTTATTATAAATGAAACACCAGAGAGAAGTTTCATAAGGAGAAAGCTCCCAGCAGGAGCTCTGGGAACAACCAGGCTGCTATCTGCCCTGATATATGTAATAATATATATAAAATATTAGTTTTAATTATTTACAAATTATATATATTTAATATTGATAGTTCTACTTTTTATTAAAGCTATTGTGTACTAGTTGTACACAGTACATTTTTTAATTGGATGAGGGATTCCATTTCATGCCAGGACATAGGCGCATCAAAGCTTAGCTAGGTAGTGTCAGTGCCTGAGATCCTTCTTCTGTGAGTGATCATCTGTAAGGGTGTGTTAAACAAGTTCCGGATGCATGAATTTATCTGCACTCTTTAAATAGAGAAAAAATTGGTTTTTACTGTCTCTAGCTGTGGTATTGAGATACCCATTAAACCTACATATAATCTATATTATAATTTAAGAAAACCAACCTACCTGTGTACCACTGAATTGTACATTTGATTAGAATTTGAAAATGATAGTAACAAGACAGGGATTTTTGAGTTGTAATCAATAAGACTAATTTAATTTGGGGGTAGCTGAGGAGAAAGACAGAAATCAAGTACTGTAGTTTGAATTATGGAAAGTGTCACATTTAATTTCACAATTGGTTCTGGTGTGTTTGGGGATTTAGAATAATTTTATACCTTAACATTCAATCTTTATTTTACAGTGCATAAGCTAATTTTAGATGACTATTCAACCTGCGTCTGCTTGCTGTTATGAAACATTAGCTTTGGAATAATCTGGTAATTCTTACTTAACACCAATTAATAAGGAATTAGAATTATACTGTTAAATGTGAATGAATTGCTTCACATTGTAACATGTAGTTTATACAAATTAGTATTTAGTCATTGGAAAGATTAAAAAAATGTGTGTTGCCTGGTGATTATTTTGTTTCATTTATGTTGGTTCTGTTTTATGTATATACATGGGAAGAAATTGGTTAACTGTGAGCTTCATGTACTTGCAAACTTACTGATAATAGCAAAAAAGAGAAATGTATGTAAGAGAGTCTGAGCAGACTTGCCAAAATAAGTTTATACCAGTTGGCCAATGAGAATCAAAACAGTACACTAAATTCACTCCGGTGAGTCAAATACCTAACTGCTCAACAATAATAATATTAGCTCTGTGCAGGATTTTACATACTAATTCCTGCAGTATAAATTTAGAAATTATTTTGGTGGGAGTTTTCCTTTTCTCCATTGAAAATCTCTCAGCCCTGTCTAGATGTTTAAATTTTGAATTGTGTCTGGGCCAGTGCAATGCATGGCAGATAAAAGTCACAGAAAACCTATGAGAACAGTAAAATTAACCTGGTAAATATCACTAAAATTATTTTTGAATTGTTTGGCTGAAGCTATATTAATTAGTTGACAAGGTGAATGTTTATGAGTAAAATACCATCTTTATGAAACTGTATTCTCTTTTGCATAAAGTTCAGAAAGCAAGTTTTAAAGGTAAACAACTAACACTTCACATAGAGCAGATACTGATTTTGTTGGCACTATCTCTGTAGAGTATTGTTCCTTATGTGTAAGAACACTCTACTAAAATGAATTAGTGAAGGTCATTTGTAACATCAGTGGGTTTGTTTTCAATGAGGCTGCCCATTTGATGGTGCTAATCCTATGATTTTACTCGGGAAAACTGTTTCTGCTGCATATAGTCACTGCTAAGTTACTAAAGTTTATGGAGAGAGTATTTTTAGCTAACAACGTTAGTACAAGTGAAGTGTGGAATTTGGCAAAAGAAAAGAAACACCTGTGCTGGACCACAGGTCCAGAAAGAGATGGAAAAAACAATCTTTCAACTGAAATTTCAGCCAAAAAAGTGATCACTTTATAGTAAAATTTGTGCTGTCAGCATAATTATTGTTTAGCTCATCGTTAAACTTTTAATTCTATTATGTCTGCAGTTAGAATGAAGAATGAAAACTATGAAAATGACATGATGTTCCTGGCTATCTATTTGGGTTGTATTTTTTGGAGGTGGGAATGCTAAACATTGACTATTGACTTTTGCCTTTATCTCTCTCCCACTTTCACCTATTATGGTAGAATGAATTTCTTGACAAAATTAAGCTGTTAGTGGTATTATAAAATCTGGTTATGTTGGATTAAGCTCTGCTTCAGAGCTGAGCTCTTTGCATGTTTCTAGAACTAAAAAAAAAAAGGAAAAATCTCATTTTAAGGATGTGAGTTGGCTGAGGTAGGCAGCATTCCCACTTGTGTATTGGAAAAAATAGTTCCATATTTTTTTGGTTTTATTTTAGTGACGACAGTCTTTGGGATTTGGGCAGGGGAGGTAAGTTGGAAAAATAACCTTGTTTACAGAAATTAATTTTAAAATTCTGTAAGGCTTTGCCACAAACCTACCTTGTCATTTTGGGGTGTGGGTGAAAGAATTAGTACAACTTTGGAATCATAAATGATTTTCCTACCTTTCTGATTTATAACATTGGCAAAGTAGTGAAGTACTTTGTTTTGGTAACTGACTGTCCTTCAAAATGTTTTTGGAAATAATAAGGAAAAATTACAAACGATAAATTACATAGTAGTTACTGTTCACCAGCCTGCCCACCCATTCATGCTGTACAGTACTTCATGGAAAGTTATGTTTAATGTCACTTAATGAGTCCTCAGAACTGGTGTGCTCTCAGACACTTTGATGGGCTGTTAAATTTACAAATGTTCTAGCGCCATAAATTATCCTTAAACATCAGGAAAGAAAAAGAGGAGTTTTTCTATGCATTTCACATGATTGATTTAAACTTCTAAGCCAGGAAGCTGAAAATAGGTGAGGATTTGTTGCTCTGCTGACATTTTGGAATTTAATCTGAACGCGGTGGCTTTTTGGTTGTACATCAGAGAGAAGCTGGCATGAAAACAAATGTAAATGCTTATTAAGTAGCTCTACATGGTGGTGAAGTGAAAGTAACTCTCTGTTAGGTCCATTGTTAAACAACCAAGTCACAGGACCCCAAAACTAAAGCTGGCTAGTAGTTGCTCAGAGCAATTAGTTTTAAGCAGCACCAGTGTCCTCTTCGTTCTCCTTCATGTCCTACCGGCTCACTGCTCCCCAGCACAGCTCTAGAAGAAATGGAAAGATGTGAGCCACAGCTGAAAGGGAACACGGTGTGGGAGTGAGGAGCACTGCCTTAGGTTTAATCAGTTCTGGGGTCGGATGATAACTTCTGAGACTCCCAAATCCATTACTAAGTAAGCTCTGTCCTACTCAGTTTTCCAAGGAATGAAAGGACAATAATAATATTGTCCTGAGAGTGTTGTTAAAAGTATTGTGTTAGGGAAGAGGTAAATTGAGTTGCAAGGAGCTGCCCCAGCATAGTGGAATAATGGAACCTTCAATAAATGGTCAGTATTATTATTATTTTTATATCAGTTATACCATTCTAGCATAATCCTTGATCGAATCAGATACTAAACAATATAATGGCATGATAATCATATGGTTAAATCAACTCTAAACTTCACATTTTATTCATCTGGGAAGCTTTTTAATACTTATACCAAAATATTCTTGTGTTGGCCGCCACCCAGCAATTAGTTCAAGATATTAGGGGTGAGGCACAATATTTTACCAAACATTTCCATCATGATTTTGTGTAGCCAAAGGCTTGTAGTGAAGCAATTGAAATCTCTGTTACTCTGCTATTCCTTATTCTGTGGCCTGTGTCCTCGTGGCTCATGGTGGCCGTTAAAGCTCTGGTTGTGAGACCTACCTTTTATGCATCAGCATAGAAAAAAGAATGAATAGCATGTCCTTGCCTCTTATAGATCCCTTATACTAGATTCTACTTATGGCACATTGGCCAGTAATCCATCACCTTGCTAGCAGCGGGGGTAAACAGTGAAACAGTCTTTTTTTGGGCAGAGATGCATTCATTTACGAATTGGGAGAATGATATAAGGTACATTAGTAGTTCTAGAAACTGAACAGCAAATAAAGGGAACATGAAGTGTAAGAAGTGGGGATTATTTCCTATCTGCACATCTCTATCTCTGATATCAAATCTCTCTTCTTCATAAAACACAGCTCATTTAAACCAAATTTACATTAATTTGTTCCTTCTTCCATATTAATATCAACTAAAATCCACCAAAATAGTACCTATGATAGTCTCCTTTCCTCCTTCTTTTTTAATCCCTCATTATTTTATCCATCATAATTTAATGATGATGATAATTATGTTGTGTAGTTTAACAATCACTTAATCCTCATAATAAACAATAAAGGAGATATCATTCTTATCTTACACGAAACAAAACAGAATGGGAAGTAACTCCTTCAAGGTCAGGCAGCTCAGAGGGGTGCAGCCTGGATATTATTCAGGTTTTGCCAGTCCTAAAACATAATCTCTAAATTACTCCAAAGCCTCCAACACAAAATTACTGATTTTTATTGACCTTAAATAGCCACCGTTGTTTCAGTTGGATTCTTTTGGTTGACATGACTGAAAAAGGAAGTTTCAGCATTTTGTTTTCCTTTGTTCTCAAATCAGGAGCCCATCCCAGGTGGGATAAATGATGACCCTTGGGCATAGTGTGGTTCGGCCCTGTTTCCTGGACATGGACCTCTGTCAGAGCCGCTCTGCCTGGAGCTGGAAGCTGGTTTCCAGCCCTGTACCCTCCTCATAGCCTTTTCATGTCTCTTTGTCCTTAATTCTGCCCTACTGGTCCATCTTCTGCCAGTTATCTTCTGCTAAGCCAGTGCAGCCTTCAAAAATAGGAATATGCGTGCATCTTTCTTTTGTTTAAAATCCTGGGATTGCTCCATATTTCCTAAAGGATGACATTTTTACTTCCTGGCCCCACCTGTGCATATTGTTTACCGTTGCGGTGCCAGCCATTATTTTCTAGCTATCCCGAGTTACAAATTACAAAGTTCTTTGATTTCTTACCCTCATTTGCACATGCTGATGAAAGTACGGGTGGTCTTATCCCTTTTCGCCACCTCATTGTTCTTACTTATGCTCCAGAACTCAGACCATATTAGTTAGTTTATCCATGGACCAGAAGTTTGGCATACAAAGCTATTATTGTACCAGTGATTTTATATTATAATCACTTGCCCTTCAGTTTCTCCTTTACCCTCTAAGTTAACAACAGGGAAAGTCTAGCTGTGTTTTCTGCCACTCTCCCTTGACCAAGCATGGGGGAGGGAACAAATATATGCTCAATAAATATTCAGTGAACAGTACATGCCCTGAAATGATTCATCCTTGGAATACAGTAGAATAAGAATCTTTTTGTATGGTTGTCTTATATTACATCCCATTTACCCAATTTAGTGAAAAAGAAAATTTAAACTTCGGTCCCTTGAAAAAGAAAAGGATTATGAAGTCGTGCTGAAAATCGAAGATGCACGTTAAGTCAGAAAAATGTGCTTTTTAAAACCATCTATTTTAATTGACTTGGTACTTCTTTCATTTGGGAGACTATATGTATAGATTTAGGGTATAAAGAAATGAGTTTTAGCTTTTTTCAGTGTGTAACATTCATAAATACATAAATGCACAATTAGTTTATGATAAGTAATGAAGAGTATTTGGTAATTTATGGTACAAATATTGACAGATTGCTGCTAAATCAGTGGTGAAAGTAAATGAAATGTGGCCAGTGCAATTAGGAGTTGCCTGAATGGGGATCTTGTTTTTATTTTTTTTAGAAAATGAGAGATGCCAAGTGTTAACAAAGATTTTATCAATATTTTTCATTGTTGCAGATTTGTGCAACTTCATTTATAAATGAAAATCAAATGAAGGTTGACAGCCCTGAAGTTGTTAGAGGACTTGCAGGGAAAGTGTCTGCGTAAGGCGCACTGCTCTGCCTGTCTGAGAAGCTCAGTGGGGTTTGTGATTGTCAGCCCATGGTGCTCATGCCGAGATCCACAGCCATTCAGTGCCCTCAGGCTGATTTCTTTTGGAGATCTATTTACAAATGGAAAATTGGAGGAGTCAGAGTTTTGTAGCCAGAGGTAGAAACGTGGGCCTTGGCTCTCTGTGATGCTTCTTGGGGAACTGATTAAGCTGTTTTGCTGTTATCCCCTATTTATAGCATACAATTGCATGCATGTCTGTGGGTAGAGGGGAGGGTAGTGGTGATGGTGGTTGGAGGACAGTCCAGTTTCTGTAGACTTTGGAAAGGAGCATGATGGAGATTAGAATTGCCATCTTGTGTCTTAACAGGCTTTGCTTTTTTAACAAATTTTATTTGCCAAGGCTAGTGGGTGCCACACCAAGGTAGAGATACATCATGTAATATATTTCGTTAACTTTTGATTTCTCCACACTTTTGTATGATGCTTTTGATCCATTCCCTCATTTGACACATCTTTATAAAAGTGCCCCATTGGCATAAGGGATGTTGGGATTTGAAAGGGATATGGCTGAGCACATCCCTTGAAGAGCAGGTAGGGTGATTTTCATAAGCAAAAATACAAAAGGATGTCTTAATCCTTCTCATATTAGTGGACACTTTCCAAGTTGTGGGTTTCATTAATTAGGCATTCAGGCATTTTATAACATCTTTGTCAGAGACTCAAGTGGCATGTCATACATTTCCTCTTGTTGTATGTAGTGGTTTCCTCCAAAATAGCAGATAAAAGTGGTTTTTTTCCTTTCTCATTCTAACTTGGACTCTGAAACTTTGGTGTGCTAAAACTGTCAGGAAAACAGTGCCTATCCTGTCATCACCAAACCTGACATTTCTGAAGATTATGCCAAATGTATTTTCTGACACATTTCAGTTGATTCAAGCTGAGAGGTACTTCTTATCTTTTGATTTGTCAGTCTCCTGGCCTGAGGTATATAGCTACAGTCCCTACGAATCCTGTGACATGCAGAAGCTGAATCACTGTTCTCAAGTTCTGTCAATTAGTGTTGGGAAATGGAGGGAAAAAAACAGTGCAAGAGAATGTCACAAGTTCATTTAATGAATTTTGTCTAAAATGAATTTCGTGCTCACACATTTTCTTACCAACATAAAGTAACTGGAATATGTCAAGAATTTGTTATTGAATTAGCACTGAAAGCCTCAAATTTTCCTTCTTGGGCCTTGCTTGTTAAAAAAAAAATAGGAGAATTGCAATCAGGACTAAATACACAATCTTTGGATTGCATCTATGTTATGCACATAATGATATTGTGGCTGGAATGGGCTTGGCATATAGTAGGGGCTCAGCAAATCTTTGTTTAATAAAATGAATACAAGATTGTAGATAGCATACTATCTTTTACTCTCTTCTCAAAATTCATAAATAGCTGGGGATATAGCTCAGCTGCATAAGCACCTGCCTGGCAAGGGCAAGGTCGTGAGTTTGATTCCCGGTACCAAAAAAAAAAAAAAAATTCACAAATATTTCATAGGTCCACTCACATTAAGTAGGTGCCTTTTGTAAGACAAAAAAATTACACCACATTGTGTTTTCATTTCTCTTGGACTTTTCCTGTGGTCCCAGCAGGGTGCTTTAGTCCCCATGCTGCATTGCACATCTCATAGTTCTTCCCGTGGAAGGGAGAAGAATGGTGCTTATCTTATTAGTTGTTTTTAATTCTTCCTCTTTTGAATTAAAAAATACAAACTCTTGGAGACACACCTGTCTTTAGTGTGTATTTCCTTTCCTTTGTGTTTCACGCCTGCTTCCCCTGCCCCTGCACTGGCATGATTGTCAGCTTTAAAGTTGCATGAAATGGCCAGGCAAGTTGTATAGAGCATGGGGTGATGCTTCGAGATAACTGTGCCTTTCTTCTCTGATTGGAAAGTAAACATCCCTGCAGCAGACAGATATTCATTTCATCAATTTTAATGTATCTCCCAGTTTGTAGTATAGTGATCCATTTCAGGTCAGTTTTGAATGAAAGTTCCTCAAATGAATGGTTGAGGGAGAAAGGGACGTTGCTCCAGTTCTGTTCCATTTTCTCTTATATATTTGGAAACTCTGTGTGTGTGTGTGTGTTCACCTTTTTATGGTTGGAAATTTAATGGTAAGGTAGGGTAAGAGCAGTAGAATCAGCCGAGTCAGAATGTTCTCCGGGTTCAACATGGAGAGACGCATGATGCAAAAAGTCTAGATTTGGTTCTTGCTGATCCTGCCGCAGAAGTACTTTAAAGGTGTGTCAGTTTCCTCCACAAGATTCCTGGTGTGCCCTCTGCCCATCATCCAAAGCATTAGGCAAAAGGAGGAGAAACTGAATCTTTAATTGGCTCCTAGAAGAAAGTGAAGATATTAGATCTGGCTATTTTCAGATGTAGTCAGAAGCGTCCAAACTCATCCAAATTATAGTTTACATTTTTTAAATGTGATTTTTGTTTGTTGAATAAAAAGAGGTTGGCTTTTAAAAGTTCTCAGTGGCATTTTCTAACACTATAACTTGTAATGAGTGTGGGTGATCTTTACCTAAAGAAGCCTTTACTAGCACAACTAACTGCTCAGCACTACTATTCGAATACTTCTCAATTGGCAAGATATTTTCCATTAGGAACTGAAAGGTGATAGCTCTTTTCTTTCTTTCTTTTTGTAATACATAAGCTCTGGAGTGTTTTTATTTTTTTTTTTAAAGAGAATGTTTGCGGACCTTATATATATTTCATCCGCTCCTAGTTACCCGTATGTGGCTTATTCAGCCTTGGGATTTATCTGCAGAAATTTTTCAAATCCCTGGCTGCTCTCTGCTCTCCTCATTTGTATGAATTATGTTATTGTCATGGAAGTGTGCTGCTGTACGTAGTGCAGCCTAAACCAAGCATAGCTGTGAAGGAAAAGCAACCCATCCCCTCTATATTACAATCTAAAGCAAAATATTTATCATCTTTGTCAATCTTTTCCCCTTTGGAATCATTCTATCTAGCAACTTACACTGTTGATCATGAGCTGTACTGTATATGCTCTGATTAAAGATACAGCACCACATAATGCAAAAATCTTACAATTCACTCTTAATTCTTCAAACTTTCTTAGGGAAATTAAATTCTTTTGATCAAAGGTACGACATTAAAAAGTTTGATTAAACTTGGTTACTGGTTTCAATATAAAACTTATTAATTCTATGCATAGTTTCTCTAATTACCTCTAACCACTTACATAAATGAATTAATTAATCCCAAAGTGAAATATAACCTGAAGGATAGTTTATACACAGAAAATTATTTTTTGTTGTTTGGGTATTAACCACCTTTGAGCTTTAACCATGTTGTATTGTCCTTATTTTATATGAGGAAGGTGAGGCTGTCCAGTTTCTGACCCATTCATTCACTGTAAAACGTAGCCTTTGCCATAACTGAAGGAAAGAAAAGATGGAAGAAATACCCCCCCCATACTGATGTTATCATCTCCAACGGCCTGAGGTTTCTGATCATACGATAGAGGAGTGATTAATCAGGTTTTAAGTGAAGCCATCTTTTAGAGAGCAAGAGAATTTTTTTGTTGTTTGTTGTCTGGTCTGCTCTCGAGAAACCCGAGAGGAAAGGATGCATAATGGGATGCTGTACTTGTGCATTTCGGCAAAGATCTAATCTTTTTGAATTCATTGCTTGTGAGTTATTATTTCTAATCATACGCTTGATTGACTCCAGCTAAATGACTGTCTGACTGCAGAGGCAGGGGTGTTAAATCCAAAACCGTAAGTGCGCATTTTAACTGAAAATAGGGATCATCACGAAATGCCTTCTCAATCAGTAGTGCCTGATACCCCCCCCAATGTATTTTTAAATAGAAATACTCTCGCATCCTCATGTAGGAACAGCACATCACAGAGCGTGATTGAACTCAAAGCGAGAAGATTGAAACCCCAGAGAGGATATCAAAATGATAAAAACCAAGGCTCCCATGGCGCCTCAAGGAGTGTAGTTAATATGGTACTTTAGTCTGACAGGATGGGCAGGTGCCCCTTAAAACTCTAATACAAGATTACCTTGTCATGTTAAAGATTTTTGGGAAAATAAATTGGGAGAAAAGAGAGGGTCAAAAAAGAGATAATTTTTAGAAACAGGATCTGGATGATTCTCTTTATGTTTTCTGCATGGAAATCTAACAGATACTGGATTTTTTTTTGGCAGTTCACATAAATATTTTCCAACATAAAAATATGTGGCTTCCAGATAAAGTGTGTTCATCAAAATAGATCAAGACAAAGTAAAAAGCACATATAGAAAAATAACAATAAGAGCTGAACTGTCTCTTTATATATATATATTTTTTAGTATCACTTTAAAAACTGTTGTTGGGGCTGGGGATTTAGCTCAGTGGCAAAGCGCCTGCCTGGCAAGTGCAAGGTCGTGAGTTCGGTTCCCGGTACCGGAAAAAAAAACCAAAAAAACAAAACAAAACAAAACAAAAAAAACTGTTCTTAAGGAATCTGAGCATTTAACTATATTGTTTGTTATGTTATCACTTTTTAATAAGATCTGCTTATTTGATTACTTGGACTTTTGCCTTCCCTTCTGTAATATGACACTAATATTCAATACTTCCTTCTGGATTTTTGAGAGAGAAGTGCTTATGGACTAAGGAGTCTTATAAAAAAATTCATGTGAATGTATCTGCATTAGCTAAGGCAACCACTGATCTTAGAGAAAAACACCTTATATGGGAGAGCTACAGGTGCTCAAAAGATGTGTGTGTGTTGCTTTCAACATAGTAAGAATTCTAAAGCGACACATGATAAATAGTCTGAATACTTTCACTTGGGAGAAAGCTCGTGGAAGCAAAGTGTTTCCTCATATGACTAGCTTATTTTTTTTATCAGTAAGTTTCAGTGGTAATTTGAAAATAATTGCATATTTTACATTACATAGTACTTTGTGCATCACTTGAAATTCTTTAAAATAACACCTAATTTTATGAAGCCACTTGAAATTTAAACTGTCAGTGCTATGTTAATATTCAGGGTTCTATGGTTTAAAAGAGAAATTTTAATTTTATCTCATTCTCACAAAGCTTCTTTCTGGAAGGCCCATTCAGTTCTATCTCATGCCTGGGGAAAAGTCTGTAGTTGCTGTGAGGCAGTTCCAGCACAAAGCATTATCTGTGTAATTAGCGCAACCCTGATACTGTGGAAGATGTGGATTATGTGTGTAGACTATGCTGGGTGTGATAGTCGGGTGTTAATCTTTTTATGAAGGTCATTGGATGCTGAGTAGGAACAGGTGCTAGGACAACTATGCGTTCTCTAAGGATCAAAAGGTTAGATAAACTGCTTTTAGGATTTATGCAGGATAGTGATTTTCATGTCAGTTTAATTATCCCTATGTTTTATAAGACTGTCAATCAGGATGCCTAGAAATCTTACAGAACTGGAGGGTCTGAAAACTTCTGAATCTTTTTGGGTTGGATTTATTTGATAGTCATTCTTTTTGTGATGACCTTAGTTGAAATGAAGAGCTGTTAGGACTACAAGGCCTGCCTTAGTGTCAGTAGAAGATTTAATCAGGAGTCTATCATGCAGTGAGAAAAATGCCTTTCATTCTCTTTTCATTTATTTGAAATTACTTAGTGATTCAGGAATCTCTTATTGGGGTCATTACTTTGATTTTTAACTTAGCAACATAACTCTTGAAATACTTTATGTAAATGATTTTCTTCACAGTGTACTGTTTAAAAAGCTATCAATCAGTTCAAAATTGTTTTAAATTTATTTCACTTTAGAGCCGTGATCTGCCAAAAAGAAATGGAGATAGAACAGAAGTTTGTACAGCAAGGGTCCTAGGGTACCATCCAGTCCTCAAGAGTTAACAGACTTTCAGTGTTTTCTTCCTTGTTAGGATACTTACGTCTTGAAGATTATGTTTACTTTAATTTGGTGGTAGTAATTACACTGTCCACATTATAGTTAATAACTTGCATATCATTTCTTCGAGCTCAAAGCCATGAAAATAAAAAGAAACATATAATATTAAAAAACTCTCAGCAATTTTTTTCAGACCCATTACTTTTATAAAACACTTGAGATTTTATTTTTATTAGTGTAAGACACTTAGAAATGAGTAAGTAGCAAATAAACTTACTGATATAATTCAAGTTTATATTGCTTAGTTAATAAAATGAATAAAATCACATCCTTCCTGAGATTTTCCTTCATTGTTATTTTTTTATTGCAAAAGAAAATTGTTATAGTAGTTCCAGTCTTTTAGGAAATTATCTTTTGTAGTTTGTGTTACTTTATCACTTTTTGTAGATGATGAGTCAAATTTTGTGGCTTTTGCCGAAGCAATCTTTCAGAAATTTTCTTTGGAAATGGTTTTATTTCCTATTTTGTTACTGAGTTTGTATGTCTGGAAGGTTATTTCCTTTAACTTTTATTCATCTAAGAGGATTCTGGGATCTTATTGCAGATTTTACAGTCTGGTAAACACAAAATGTATTCTCATAGTGGCTCTGTTCTGTTCTCAGCAGTTCATTAAGTAGGCTTCCCTTGTATTAATACAGTGACTGACAGGAATATCACAAGCTGGGCTTTTATGCGAGGGAGCTGCTCACAGCTCTTCTGCAGTTCTCCTCCATGCGTGGTGGTGATATGCTTCTCTCTGCATCTATATCCTGCTTAAAGACAGAGCATGCTCTTCTCGATCACTTTTTAGTTCTAATGCTGTGTAGGTCTTGACAGTTACCGACGGGGTTTAGGAACTAATCAAGGCAGATATTTTGGATGAGCTTCTGTTTTGAGAGGGGAATTTTCACTTCACTAACTTTACTTGCTTGGACTATTAATGATTGTATGTTTTAACAACAAATAGACTTTCCTGGTTGGAACTTTTCTGGGTTATAAGAGTTTAAGAGTCCATAATCAGATGATTTTATCTGACATTCCTCAAGGACTCGTTTATTTTCCTGCTTCTGTAGAATTTCATTATATTACTATAATACAACTCAAAGGTTACATGGAAGGTGGAGTTCACTAAGTTTCCATATTTATCAGTAAAATTTGCCACTTGAAAATCATTAGAAATTTGTAGGAAAAATAAGTATAATACTAGTATAATAAAATAATTGTCATGCAGATGATTATATGTAACATAACCATAGTAAAAAAGTTAGAAATTCCCTTCTGAATGAAAATATTTAAGAAACATACGATTTATATTAAAATTCTTTGTTAACTTCTGAGAAAACTGGATATATTTGAAGGATATCTATTAATCATCATGACTCTTTCTATCCTATGTTAATGTTATGTTAATATATTGTCAAACTGCTGCTTAGCTAGGAACAGAAGCAGTTACTCATTCAGTATTCTAATATGGAATCCAGTGAAGAAAATGATTTGAAATATCTCCTCTTTGCACATTCCTTCCTTCCTTGCCCGTAAAGTGCTTTTTGCTACTAGTCAAGTCAAGGATTTGGGTTCAGACTGCATTAGACAATTTCTTTCCAATGCCAAAAGTGCGTGTCCCAGCCATGGCCTGATCCTGCATCAATTTTTTGCTTTCGAACCAACAGAAAGATCAGTGTGGCTACAGTAGTGCAAACACATATCTTCTCTGAAAGAAAAAAATTTAAGTTCATTCTCTGTGCCTTGTAATATTCACATAGGGGCAATTAAAACTTAGAATCCTTAAATTTAAAAAAAAAATTAGCTTTGGACACGTGTTAATGAAACAGAGTGAAAGAAACCTGATATATCTGCCTATAAAAATGGAATGATTGTTAAAGTAACCTTAGCCTCCTCTGAACTACATCAAGGACCAAACTAAGTTAAGATCTGAGCAAATAGTTTTATATTGTCTTGCATGAAATTTTTACAAATGTCAGCTTTTGTAGATAATATATGATTTTACCTAACAAAAAGCAGGCACCGCCACGCTAGTTCATTGTGAGTTAAAATATCTACCAGTTTCATTTGTTGTTATCAACTGCATATAAAACTATTTTAAACATTCTGTTGTATGATATGAATTTTACAGCCTTTCTTGAATGCTGTAGATTGGTTTTTATGCCATTGTTTTACTCAGCGGACTCAGGCCTGGGGTGCATATGGAGTGATAAAGTGGTGTTGCTAGGCAGAGTTCTTCCAGGTAGCTCATGCTGGGCTTCATGTCTGTCATTGCCCCACTTTCATGTTTCAATGAGGATGGAAATGATTTGAGACAGAATATCATTGGGAATAGGCTCACAGTTAAGTGCCCGGGTCTCCTGCTTCTCCATTGAGTCATCACGAATGTCTCTCAACAGCGCCAGTGGTATTCTTGGCACGCGAAGCTCAGCGGGAATAACACTGAAATAGCAGAGATCGAAACCTGTGTTGCTAGAAAATTCTCTGCTTGTTATTGTGTGTAACCTTTCTGGTCTTCTACTTTTGAATATGAGCCTATGTGTCTGTGATGCTCTGGAAGGCACAGTACTACCATAAAAAGTGCTAGGGAGAAGGCAGGAAAGGTGGAAATAAAAGGAACAGTTGGTGACGTGATTATATTACATTTTTTTCCATATGCCACAGAATTATATCAGACTGGGGACTTTGACACCTTGTGCACTGAAAAAAGAATCAGAGGGTAATTCAAGTTTTTCAATAGCAAAATTTAAGAAAGGATTAAAAAACATAAGATACTTTTTGCGACAATTCAATGATAGCGTGACAGCTCTATGAAAGGAACAGAGTGGTCCCAAATAGCCTGCTTTCATAAAGATAAGGTATCATATTGCATCTTAATAGTTGACAAAAATAACCGATCCTTCGCGTTTTCACACACTGCCTTTGACTGCATGTACGTATAAATTAACAAGATCTTGCAATTGAAGTACTGTGTGTTTATTAGGCTTTTCAAAATGTCTGCCAGGCTGTGGAACCTCAAAGAGGGACGGGTGCAGCGTGAGGCCGATCTGCTTTGCACTTCTCTGTAAATGCTCCTCTCATGATATGCCTGAAAACCTTCAATATTATAATAATGCTAATAAAAATGGAAAACTCTGAATTCTTTATAGATGCATAAAGAAGTGTAATTTCTCTGTGACCTGAATAACTCTTCGAACGGCTGCTCTGGCCCTTTGAAAGAAGGCAGCTCTACTATACTGCTTTGTGTTCCTTTGAACATCTTGCTATCTGACTATTTTAAGGATAGAAATAATAGAAGAGAATTTAGCTCAGGGTTAGACCTGAAGGGCAGGTGGGATTCCCTTCCACACACACACACGCACAGACCCTGCAATTTTCCCCTTCCCATTCTGTTGCACAGTGCTATCTAGCCTAGGTTCTTAAATGAGAGGTGATCTTGTTGATGAATAAAATTAAATGATAATACAATTTTTCACTTATTCAGACTCTTCCACCTTCTGGTTTTGTCCCTTTGAGAATCGTAAATTGGATTTGTTATCTCGACCTTTCAAGAGGCACTCTTCAGTCGTCTTATTTCTTTGGGCGGCCGGCAGGGGCACGGGTGGCTGGAGAGTGCAAAGGTAGAGGCAGAAGGACTGTGTTTAGAGGCCTGTGGCCTTGGGAAGCAGGGGCAGCTATGTGACAGGTAAATCTAGGAAAACATAATTCCACCAGTGACACGCTCTTTCTGCCTAATGCTATCTACGAGGGGCGGACATAGGGCGAGGCATCTGTGGTCGTACAACCTCCAGCTCCTGGGTGGGTTCTGGGTGATTTTGCTTCCTTGATTTGCTACATTTTAAGCCTTTTTTAGCTTAGGAATTATTTTTCTCATTTTGACGTGGATCTACTACTCCTGCCACAAGTGTTAATAACCCAGGGAAAAAGATCAAAGAAGGTGAAAGGAGGGCAGATAGGTTTGGCATGGCTGACAGTTTTATGTGTAATTTCAGTAATGACAGATTTGGATTATTGCTTACACAAAGAGAAATTTTTGATAGTAAATTCTCATTATTTTCTTTCATTGTTTGGGATTGAACGCTGGGGTAAAATCCAGTCCCAGTCATACACAGTAAAGACCAAACACACTTTGAGAAATTTAGAGAGGACATCCTTTTAATAACGCTGTGTAATTTTAGTTGGTCTTCTTCCAATTTCTTTCATATTTAATTTAACAGCCACTTGATTATTTGAGATTTTTTCTTTTATAAATTATTATAGCTGCACCTAGATGTGTACGGAATATATAAAAGCCATGTTTTGCAGGAAGAAATATTAACAGTCAGAATTCAGAGCATGAAGAGCAAGACCAGGAACTTTTGTGGTACCCCATTCGTTTAACACATTGCAATTAGAAAGCAGTATTTAGAGTGAAATTAAAAAGCTTAGAACCCTCCCCATTCTAGTAAAGTGTTCTGTTGGCTGGGAATTTGGACAGCCACAGTTACTGATCACTTCTAATAAAGCTGGGACTTGGGTCTGGCTCACCGTGGACCATCATTAGTGCTGTTGTGGATAAAGGGTGAAGGCGGTGGCCATGTGGTACTCTGGTGCAGCTTTGTGGAAGGCGAACCCAGCTGTGGAACCATGGGCGGGTCTGGCCTGGCAAGGAGGTGCAGCACAGGCATGAGATTGTTCTTACCTTGTGCCTCCACCTCCAGACTCTCTCAGGAACATGGGATTCCTGGCGTCGTGTCCTCCTGGTATTGTGTTATGCGAGGGACAAAGAGAAGAGTTTGCGATGAACTATAGGTGAGATAGGAAGACAGAAAGAGCTTCCTTTAAGGAAGATGACGTTTGAAAGCATGCTTGTGTGAGCGAGGGGGAAGCGAGGGTTTGAGCAGTGTTTCCCTACAATGGATAAGACTTCACATCCTACTTGTGTATGAGGCTGTGGTTCCAGCATGACAATCTGGCTTCATTTTGCTGCTTTGATGACTAGATCAAGTCTCCTAATATCCTCAGGAGAGGGTAGGATATGATTTGCTGAATGGGTCTAGAAAATGTGGAGCCATCTGGGGACTGAACTGAGAAGCAGGCATTCTGAGTGGCAAACAAGACACCTAGAGGCCAAATTTGCCATTTAGTTTTTGGAGCCTTTGCTTCAGGGAGTTGCACGATTGTGTATTGTAAGTACAACTCATGCTTCAGCATGAACTGCAGCACAGTGATGTAATGTTGCAAGCCAGCCCTCTTTAGAGAAGAGCTAGATATGCATTCGTCTTGACGTTGCTGAACGGCGTTTTCCTTCTTTGGTGCTGAATTTTAAAAACTCTGCAGTCTGTGAGCAGATGGAGAGTAGATTGCTTGGACTACCAGGCTCCGAGGGCTTATCTGCATTTTATTGTGAAGGTGGCAGCTTGGGAGGGTGTGAGGGAAGAGAGGGAGGGAGGAAATGCTGAGGAATGGAATAGGTTTGTCTGGTCCAGCTCTTTTTATAGATGTGGGCCCTGCACGCTAAGTGAGGTGAGGCCCTTTGTGATGCTGAAAATTTGTTTTTTACTTTCTTTTCTCCTGGAATCCCACACTACTCACTCCCACCTGCACAAACATTGGGATAAACTTTTTTGAGAGTTGAAGAAGAAAAAGAAGACAAACTAAATTTTTAGCTAAGAAAAAATGTAAGTTCAATTACCAGACATCATAGTCCATGTCCTGAGTCCTGATTTAAAAAGTAGAGCAACAGATTATTTTTCATTGTCTGTCATATAAGGTAGTAAAACCTGAAATCTGTGAAAAAAAAAAAAAACCTTAGTTTTAAAAGTTTGTGCATTAAATGGCTAGAAAGTAATATAGACAGTGTTAAACAGTTTTCTTAAGATATTGATTAACTGGGCTCAAACTCTACTGCAAATGTTTGAAGAAGGTGAAGAAATGAGTGCCTTGCCCTCTCTCGAAGGCAGTGTCAGCCCTCTCACCGATCTGTGTGCATGGCTGTGCCTCCACCTGGGGTGGGAGAGGATCACAGACTTCTCCCTTTTATTATCTTACTGTATTGAAATATTATTAGTCAAAGCAGTCTGGTTACGAAGTGCTTTCATTTGTATTTCAGGGTATAAACTCCATATTGGCTTTCACTGCATTTGAAAGTTTTTAATCATTTGAAGCATACCTTTAAACAAACAAGATGACTATATTTATGGTTTTGTTTCATTTGGATATTTATTTCATATATATACACACATATATATATGATCTCTTTTCCTTTGAGAAACGTTGGGTAGAGAAACTATTAATCCATTTAAGAGAGAATGGATTTATGAGAGAAGGAGCAAGAAATATTTACATAAAAAGTGACAGTAGAGAGGAAAAAGAAACATTAGGACTATTTCCAGCATCAGCAAACTTCAGAAGAAATCTTTTCCTATTCACCAAGTGTATATTTAAAGAATGTTGTAGTGTGTTATTCCTGCGGAAGGAGAAAAGATGGAAACTAATATTTATAGAGTGCCTGCTACTTCTGTGACATTATTTGGTAGTCCTATGAGGCAGGCATTATCATCTCGATTTCATAAAAAAGGAAATTGAAATTTTGGAGATGTTATGTAACTTGCCAAGGGCATACACCCAGTATTAGGTTTAAGTAGAAATTCTGCCTCCTTACATTACCACCCTCGTGTGTGTGTCTGTGTGTTTGTGTGTGCTATATGTGCATATGTGCATCTATGATGGGTACAGTAGCAGGAGCTTAAGTATCAACATTGAAACAAAGCAAAACAGGTAGATAGACAGGAGAAGGAAGGACCTGCTTACCTTTGTAAATTAAGTGGGTCCATTTACTCAATCACACAGCTAGAGGAGAAGAGCTATTTTAAGACTCAAGTCCAATACTGTTCCAGTCTGTCTTCTACTCCATATTAAAACTTTTGGTGCAAGGAAATCATGTAAGCCAGAGAAAATCAGTTATGACGTTCCTTTTGCTACAAGTTATAGTACCAGAGTTTGCGACCGGACTTTCCTAAGATGTAAATAAATTATTTATCCTAAGATGTAAATAATTCGTTGTTTTAAGTAGTTGCAACTGCTATCTGAGCGCAGGGAACTGTTCGATGTCCTGTGTTTAAGCAGCTGGAGGGTTGGGAGAAGCTTGCTTGCTGTGCTCTTGCCTTGCCGTGTGGACTCTGTTACACACTACCCACAAGTGTGGTCTCCTGCGTGCCTGTTTCTGATCACCTTATCACCTTGGAGTGACCTGAGTGATGTTATAGCGGAAACAGGAGTTTTATTAAAATTGAAGTGATACTCCATCCTCTAGAACACCATTTTATTCAGTGCCAAGAGAAATAGAAACACTTCCCTTCCCTGCTTCCTCTCACTGCCCCGTATTGGCTTCGCAAGGAGGGAAGAAAGCCCCTTATTGAGGACGATATTGAAGGGAAGAGAGGTCAGGGCAGGCAGGGGAAAGAGAGGCTCTTGTAAGAACAATACATTCTCTGTGTTATTTAAAATAGTATGTGACTTTAATTCTTACTTAAAGCTCAAAGTCAAAGCCTCTTGAAATATGTAGAGATCAGCAGAACCAATTTTGCACCTAAGAAAGGAGAAAGGTGCTGGCAGTGAGCCATCTTGAAATCTTGGGCTGAAAGTTTGAAGGTGGAGTTGCTGGGGATGGGGAGGGAGTGAGGGCAAAGGTCACCACGGCAACAGGATGTACCATTTGCAGGCTGGTAGGTCAGCCTTAAATCTCCAGCGAGCTTGAGTTTATTGCTTGTGTAGGTCTGTCTCAGTTATCAGTTATCGTGACTGCTGTCTGTTAACACTGCAATTTTCTGCCCTATTAGTGTGTTTTGATTAAAGGGAACTTTAAAAAATTATCAAATAAAGGTTTACAGTAGTTTACCTCATTCTTCTGGCAGGTAAATTTGTCTAACATGCTGAGTTATGTACAGTCTGGAGAGCGGATCCTATCCACTGGGTCATACATATGCTTCCCTTCCTATTACCCAAAAGAGGGTTTAAGGGGGAAGGAGAAGAATATAAACATGGAAACCACATCCTCACAGCTGCCTCTAGTTAGCTCTGCCCCCCTCCCAGCTTTGAAATCTTACAGCAGCACCTAATTTGTCCCACATGGCTTTCTTCCCAATGGAGCCACAGTCCCATTTCTTGCTGCCCTACTTGATTGAAAGCAAACAGAAAGAATTACCTAGTTTCGGTCACTGTCATTATGCTGCTGGTTTTGCAGGTGCCTGTGAATAGGAAGGAGATAACCACGTGTAGATAACGAGAGACTTAGTACAAAATCTGAGTCTATTTAGATGCTAGTGCACATATCAAAATACTCACCCCTAATAAATGAGACTGTCAGCCACTGAGTGGACTGCTGTGATTTGATAGGTGAGTGGCCGAATAGCTGACACTGGGCACCGCCCAGTTGTCCGGGGGGCTTACGGGTTCCACACACACCCCCAACTACTTCCGCTTTCATTCTGTCTCTACTTTAAGAAGCCTGAGAGTGACGAATATACATAGCACAGATATGCGTTCCAACTTGTCTCCATGGGATGTGAGCTGCAAGTTGCACAATAATGTTCATTTTTTGAAGTTCTTATTTTTTCTTCTGTGTGCTACTCATGCATCCATTCCCACTCCCATTTTTTAATATAGTGAAGCCAAAAGGAGGTGCTTATAGGGCAGACAAAATACTGAATGCAGTTATTTTCTTCACTGAAACTGGAGTTCTGCTTCCTCCTTTCAGCTCCTGTGTATTTCTTATTGCTGCTGAGAAGTAAGACTGAAATCCACATAGCCCATGTCCTTTGCTGTGTGTGTGTGTGTGTGTGTGTGTGTGTGTGTGTTTAAAGGAAGCTGGTTCACTTTAAACAAAAAAAAATCCCAGTCTTAGTGACAGAGAAGAGCCATTCTCTTATAGATGCTTAGCTCTCAACCTATCATGCAAGATTTATTGATTATCTGGATTTTATTGCATTTACTTGCAATACTATTGGTTCATGTCCTCTAAGATTTCAGAAATTCGTTCACTTCACCTTGAGAAGGGAGTACCTGAATTAGTCCTTCCAGAGTCACCCTGTCCTGCCCATCCTGCTAAAGAACTGATATTCTTTTTGTACGTGAGAAATAAGCCCATCACAGCTTGCTTTAAAAGGTCATTGTCTCTTGCAAAGTAGATTAGCCCACTTTGTTCTATGAGCAGGAACCATGCTGCAGCCCTGTAAAACTATACATAGAAAGTAAATTTCGGCAATCACTTTAGCTTGCTCTTGTAAAAGAAATTTCATGCTTACCAGTTTTCACTTGCTAACATAAGTCACAACTCCATGGGTAGAGTGGCAGGATGGATGAAAATAGTGTCTATAGTGTGCTTCTATTTCTAACATTTCTCGGTTCTTAATAAATGCAGTTTACCAACCATGTTAAACATGTATAAAAATACTGATGACAAATTTGGTGACTTAGTATTTTTGATGTTTTTGAGGCTGGTAGTTAGTAGGTGAGCAATAGTAGTAATTGAACTTGTATTTTATGAAACTGGATGTCTAAAATGAAACCTTTCCTTTGGTTCATGTGTATTGTTCAGAATAAGAGCTCTGTTCTCCCGAGGTATGGTCTATTAATCTCTGTTATGTATAAACCCTCATGTATCAGAGACAGTGATTTATCCTGTCACTTTGGAAAGCCTCTAAATGTATATGAATGTAAGAGATAAACCATGCCCAGGCATATTTTGAAGAACTATAATTAATTCTTTTTATTCTTTTTTTTTCTAAGGTAAGAGTTAAATGGGGAAGAATTCCATTGAAAGGGGTAGTGACTCTTCGGTACACCTTAAAATGTAACTTTCTTTACAGTAACGAATTCATCTAGAGTGTCCAGGAAGGATAAGTTCTGCTTAAATCTGCTTGATCCTTTAAAAAAATGAAACAGTTATAGCTGCTTTCATTGCAAATGGTTCTAAAATGTCACAGTCATTACAAGACGTGGTCTGGTAGAATATGGTGAATTTTCTCAATGAACCAGGACCCTCATTAAGAACACCAATTATTGAACTCATTGGAAATACTGGAATGCACTTGGGAGCGTTTGAGCTATGTAGGTGTAGCCTGACTTTTTAAAATGATTTTTCCCAGATGGCTGGCTCTGTTACCTCTTGCCAATATTCTAGGACTTTTTATCCTGAAAACCATAACCTCTAATCATGATGCTCTTCTAATTAATATTTATTTTTTCTTCTTGCTCGCTTATGACAAGTTCCATTCTCCTCTGCCACTTTTAGCCATTGGGAACCTGCTTTGATATCCAAGATCCTGATTAGGCTTTTCTTTCCTTCTCTTTTGTAACCTAGAAGAAGCTTGAGCTTTCTAGTTGAATATAGATAAGTTATGTGACTTAACTACAAGGTAATACTTATCAGTCTCCTCTGTCTATAAGGTGTTTAGTGGGGAGGGGTGAACAGCAGGGTCTATGGTGGTGCTATTAAATAAAGTACATGGGCTTTGTAACTGGTGTTTTTATTTTGGTTAAACATTTCTTTATTTTGTTTCTCATGTTTGGGGTTTCTTAAGTGTTGACTAAAAACAAAGCAAGCAAAACAAGAAAAAAGTTCTATTTTCTTTGCTAGTGGCAGATAAGAGGATCTCATTTCTTTCTTTGTTCTGTGAGCTCTGTGACTTTTTCCTTTTATGAAAAGGTTATTTGTTGGGGGCTATATAGCCATATACATTAACAGGCTTCTTCAGAGGTAATGAATTTCCAAACCCTGCCTACTACCCCCTTAGCAATATTCAGAGTTACAAACATTTTATAAATAGCTGGATTTTAGATAATTTGGTGAAGTGTCTGTCCATTTTCCAAATTTTACTCATGTATTAAACGGAGACTGTTAAAAGGGCTACTCATTGATCGTATTTTTGCTTTGAATTCCATTAATAATGTGCACGTTTCCGGAGTAATCATAAATTACCATTCCTTCTTTGCCACATCTGTGAGCTTACATCTCTTTTCCAAGATTAAGCAGTGTTAAATTTAGAGCAGTGCTTATTGTTAGCATTTAGTGACTTACGGACAATTTAAGTACATGCACTAAGGCTAGAACAGAGAAAAGTAATTGGTTCCTAAAAAGCTGTGAATTACTCTATCCAAAGGCATAGGTTTTGCAGAAGATGTCTAATGTGTTTAAAGGCTGTTCTGGCATGCTTATTCTATTGTCTCCATGAGTCACTCTCGCAATCAAATTCACGGGGCTCCAGTTTATCCCTATAACTTTTCATTTTTACTTTATTTCTATCAATGTATTAACTAAAAAATAAAAGGAGGAAACATGAGTTAGAGAACTTAGAGGACCTGCCGCAATGTCTATGTATTAAGTGCTAGGCAGGTTGATACCCTTTGGAAGTGTTTTGAATGTCACCTTCAGGCATTTCTTTGTTGTAGGTCAGATAGACACTTCTTTTCTTTAAACATAGAGTCGATGGCTTATTCACCTCAACAGCTGAAAAAAATTTCATGTTATATTGCTGTATTCTTGAGATTAAAACTTTCCTAACCTTGTTTGCTTTTGTGTACTTGATTTCTTTGGGTTGTTTTGCTCCTGCAGTGCTGAGAAGATGGCGCACCCCAAAGCAGTGGTGGGTACAGACTGGTAGTGGATTCCCTTGTTCTTCCCAGTGCTGTGCTTGTGGTTCAGACAAAAGGCCTGTTGTCATCACTGCCAGTGAGTGGAAGGGCTGAGGTCCAGGTGGACTATGTGATGAGTTCTTTGCTTGCCAAGGAAGGGACCAAAAGATGGTGAACAGTCAAGGATCCCTTCCCTTGGGATAGACCATATTTCCTATCAAACAATACAGGTATCTATAAAATTTATCAGCCTGTATCTTCTCTAGGCTAAAGACTTCTATAATTGCTACATGCTAAGTATAAAGATTTCTTGCTTGACTATGTCACATTCACCACATTTGAAGATATTAAAAACCTGAATATCACTTTTCTTAGCTTTTATTATTCTAGATAAAGTTTTTCTACTATTTGTGACTCTTCTAGTCTTCTCTCTGTTGTGGTCAATATAGTTCTCTCCTTTGGATGGTCTTCATGTCTTTAAGGAGTGGAATTCAGGTTTAAGATGGGAGTGCCAGGTGCAAACAGACTTCCTATTTCTGTTTAAGAATGGAAACATTTTTAATAACTTCCTGATTACCTTCAGGTTATTGTTGGCATTTGGGCAACCACAGCATATGAGGCTGTAATCTTTAGTAAATAGTCATCCGTGGCCAGCAGTTCCTCTTCTAGGGTTGTAACTGTCATTTTGTAGTCCAATGATCATTCTCCAAGAGTAGTTTATATTCATTTCTCTTAAATGCATGCTATTATAGTTGCCCACACTGCAGCTTCTGTGCCACTGTTCTGTCTACTCATATAGCCCTGCGAAACCTTACTGCAATTCATCTCTTGTCAACTTGGCATTCATTTCCCTTTTTGTCACCTCCAAACCTTGGCTCACATTCACTTGCTTCGGGAAGTAGTCCGTGATTAACCCTGACTGGCACTGATCACTCATATCTGACATCCGAATGAGATCAGAGGAACTTCAGCATCCAACTTCCGTCATCCTGGGTGTTGTTGTAATGATCATTTCTTGAGTCTGTCTCCTTACTATTCCTTCTCACCAAGTCTGGAAGGAATTCATGAGGTTGAAGAGTATCCTGATGGGATGCTGCTGCCTTGGACGATAGCAGATACTTCCAGGTTTTTCCATGAGCCTTCCGATCGCAGCTGCCTTTGAGTGTCTACAAGGCACATTCTGGGAGATTCATTTCTAAAAATGAAAGCTCTCACAGGAGTCTTTATAGCAATGTCACTACAGTAAGATTTCCCTGGAAACACATTGGCAATTACTCTTTTTTCCCTCATCAATTCTCTGAAGTTCTGTCAAATGCGCTATAGGTAGCTACTTTTCATAAAATATTTAATAAATCTTTCTAGGCTGTAGTGATATTTATGATTGCTATATATTAGCAAAAGTTTTCCATGAATTTCTAGTTGTCTACAGATCTATTTCACTTTACTTTTCAATATTAATACATTCAGAAGGTTCATAAATGAACATGATTTAAAAAGATATATGTTGAGAAATGTTTCTTTCTATCCTTGTCTTTTGCCGTTCCCCACTTTCCTATAAAGGGAACCAGTTTTATTAGCTCTTTGAGGATTCTATTTTTGTGCAAGCATACACAAATACATATTTTTTAACATCCTTACTTTCTTACTTAGATGCTATTATAGTTGGAGAATATTTGTATCTTCTGTTCGGTACCATGCTTTTTAAACTGGAGATACTTCCATATCAGGTTTGGAGAGCTGCCTTACCTCTGTTTACAACTTCATGCTACCATATTGTATGGACATGTTACGGTTTATTTAGGTGATTGCTGGTAAGGGACTGTTGGGTAGTTTGTATTATTTTGCTATATAAATAATGCTGCAATGAATAACCTTGCATGCATTTCAAATATATGCTTTCTGATCTTCTGTCTCCTTGCCTGTTTCCTTAGACCCCTTTTAGGCCACAGGAAAACGGAGTGCACATATTTTTATCTCCTTTAATATCCATAATGACTTCCTGACTAGGAAAGCAGTGCCTTGAACTGCAGGAATGCCCTCAACCCAGACTTCTTTTGTCTCATTTAAGCCTTAATCCTGGCCTCTTGGGGCACCTCTAACTCAGCAAATTGAGCTAAAAGAGAATAAATATAATTTGGAAGAAAGGTTCCACAGTTAGAGGTAAAGAGTTAAACTTCACTGAGTTTTGCCACTCAGTGCAATATTAAAATTTCCATTAGGTTTGCGGTTATTTAGGTAAACAAATAAATTTATATTGAGATTAACAGTGGAGATGTTTAATGTAAATGCACGCATAACATATTTGTGTCATAGTATCCTAGCCAGGGTTTATAATTCTGATTCTGAATTCTGGCCATCACAGGACTATCTATATGTTGATTTGTATTTATTTATAGATTCAGAGGTTGCTTTGTGGCTACTTTTATTATCCATACCCTCCCAAAGGAAAGACTTTAAACTTTTCAAGTGAATAATTCTATTTTACTTTCCAGTTTTCTTTTTCTTTTATATTTTTCATCACATCTGGTTTTGCAGTCTGTGGCCCACTGTGAACTGTGGTTTTTCTATATTTAAGCATAACTAGTCTTTTCCTAGAATTTAATTTCTTCCATTCATAGATCAATTCAGTTTATTCCTTATTGTCTCTTTCTCTCCTGAATATTTATTTTCTTACTCAGTTTGGTGTATGAGCTAATTCATATGCATATGATGTTAAAAATAATGCAGCATCCAGGGTAGGACTTCGATAGGGACACTTATTTGAATCCTCTGATTTTTTATCTATAAAATGTGGATAACAACACTGTCTTCTTCTGTGTGTTATTCAGAAAGAGGTAATGAAGGGCTATGGGAAGTGCCTAGCCTGGTGTCTGACATGTGGCAGGTACTGGATAAATAGATGGTCAGCATATATTACTTTATGAATTGCTTTTATTTTTGAGGACTTTTAAGGGTTATTGTAAGTGGCCACATAAATTATTTAAGTGATCTTTGATGATCCTCTCATTCAAAAACAGAAAAATGACTCAGAGGCTTTGTTGCAGATCTGTGTTAGCGTGCTTACATATAATTGCTTATTCTCTGGTTTATTTAATACTTTTCTATTTTTCTGGCAGTTCATTAGGAATTCTGTGAGGAGGATACACCTCTATCAGCACATTATCAGCAGCTGAAGAATTTTCAGTTTTCTGCTCACTCAGTGCTTGTAAAAATTGAATATATATCGCTTCCCCTTTATCATGTTGAAAATCTCTGGTTCATGGTCTGTTGAAATTCATCTTGTTATAGTCAAAATGCATCTCCTGGAAGCGGCAACAATGCACAAGGCTTGAGTACACTTAATTCTCAGTGTTTTAGTCTCAATTTTTTTTCTACACTCTTTCCTGGGAGATATTTTGTTTTAATCTTATCTTCCCCTTTTTTTCTAGCCAAGTTTTTTGTTTGCAAAAAAGTAATATTTTTCCAAGCTATATTCTGTGTGATACAATATGGCCCTGATTCAAAATGTTCTTCAGCTTTTGCATCCCAGCTACTAATTCAGTGCTTTGAAAAAACGAGCTGATGTTTGTGGTGGTGGGTCAGTGCCAGTGGAAGGAAATAATTTTGTGCAAGATGAATCCATTTCCAAGTAATGTTGGCTGAGTAGAAGCTTACATTGGAATTTGTTAGGTTGTTTGATAGAAACCAAATTTGACCAAGAGGAGCTGTGTATGTTATCTGTCTTTGCTTACTCACGTATCCCTTATTATGGTATGGGTTATGTATGCATGTATGTATATACGATATATTTTCACTTTGCTGGTTAATTTTAGTCAGGCCTTTAAAAAGGATTAAAATTATAGTTTTCATTTCCTTACTGAATTCTTTTTTTTTTTTTTGGCTCTTTTAAAAGTAATTCTAATCTAATTTTAAAATGATGAGCTATTTTCTAAAATATATTTTATATGGTTGGCTGTTTAACTGTATTCTCATTCAATCATTGCAAGAATCCTGAAAGAAATGAGTGTTATTAACCTCAATGTACAGGTGAAAAAGTAAACTCAGAGAAATTAAGTAACTTGCTCAAGGGCACACAAAGTAATTACTAGGTATCAGAGTTAGATGTTGGCTCTTTAAGGTTCAAGGGTCATGATTTACCTTATTCAAGTTTTCATTGAATTTCTATTCTATTCAGTGAAGTAACAGTGAGATTTCACTTCAGAACTGTTACTTTTTGTTGATTTTCTCAAAATATAAAGTCTCAGTGGCAACAAAAATGAAACCATCTGCATTTCCTCCTTCTGTAGTTTGGATAAGGGAGGGTAGAGAAGTGTTATTAGGACTTGTTAATTCCATATATCTTCCACTGTTGGGAGACAAGGAAATTTCAATTTTCTAAGCTAAGTTACGTTCAGACATTTTGAGAACAAAGACAAACCTGAGTTCTTTTCCAAAATTTTAAAATTCATATTGAAAGTCACCTTTTTAAAAAAAGACTTTTGCTTCTAGTTTCTATTAAGAAAATTAGCACTCCCTTGCTGAGAGAGATGGCTGCAAACTCAGCACCCTGGGAAGCAAAGCAGGAGGATCCCATGTTCAAGCCCAGCCCCAGGAATTTAGCAACATGGTGAGATCCTATTTCAAAATAAAAAATGAAAAATAACAGGAGTTGCAGCTCAGTGCAGTGGCCCCAGGTTAAAGCTCTAGTACTGCAGAACAAACAGAACAAAACAAAACAACCAAACTCTTCCCTTCCCCCTAAAAATCTCAGGGGGCTGAGGCAGGAAGATACTGAGTTCGAGGCAATCAGAGCTACACAGTGACATACTGTATAAATGAATGAATAAATAAGGAGAAGGAGGAGGAGAAAGAAACAAAATAAGCACTCACATATTCATTAGTGTAGCATTAATCATAATATTCAAGAGGTTAAAAACAACCTAATGGGTAGAGAAAATGTCCATAAAGACACATGGAATATGTTGAAAACATTAAAAAAAGAAGGAAATCTTGTCATACACTATATGTGGATGGACTTTGAAAATATTATCCAGTTACAAAAAGACCAATAGTGAATGAGCCCACTTATAGAAGTATCTAAATCTTCAATGAGAATGGTCCTCTGTAGAGGCTGGGAGGGCGTGTCTATTGTTTGAAGGTAAAGTTTTAATTCTACAAGAGGAAAAACCTCTAGAGATTTGTTGCACAGGAATGTGCATATTGTTAACACTACTGTATGGTTCACTTAATAATGGTTAAAATGGTACTTTTATATTATTTTTGACACGATAAAAATGCAATTAAATTTTCTACTAACATAAAGCCTTTAAGTACAGTTTTTGCTATACTGCTGACCCTGGAATTTTATTTTTCAGTCTTGTTTTAACAAGTAGTACTAGAAAAAAAATGAAATATTATTTTCCTAGATAATGTAAGAAAAACAAATATTTGGAGTCTGAATTATTCCTTCCCAACAATGTTGCTCTTTTGCTTACACCTTTGAATGTAAATGCTCTGTTCCACTTTTTTACTCTTCAAAGTTTGCATATCATTTTTTCTTCATGGGTATTATTTATTGATTATGTGCCAGAACTTTAAAGTACATGTTTTACCCTATTTTAGAAATTAGGAAATTGAGGATTGGAAAGTTTAATCAACTTGCCATTGGTACACAGCTGACATTAGCAAAATACAGGGAAAATTCTGAATCTGTCTGATTCCGAACCTGGTGCATTTACCCCCTGGAGGTAGGATGGCCCCTAAGGACAGTGAATGTTGCTCCTGGCATTGTAGGGAGGCTACTCAGACGGGAACCCTTTTCTAAATAAGTTTTATGACTTAGAGAAATTACAAAGTTGAATTCACAGTAAATTAATTGTGTCTTTCCTTTCCCTAGCTTCCCCAAATGAGTTACTGCTTCTTTTTCTATAAAGAATATTTATTAAATAACGAGTTTCAAAGAGTACATGGTGATATATAACAACCAACTTCATGTTAATGGTATATTTAAACTTCATAGATAGGGCAAAGTGATTTTAATTATTGGGCTTGGTACAGACTTATATCAAACACATCTGTCTCATAATGAGCCCCCGGTCTTACAGTGAGTCTCGTCTTTATTAAACTGTACAGTGAAATTCCTTTGTAAAGTATGAGTGACTTTTTCTCCTCTTAGGAAGACAGATTAATAATATTTCACTATTAATTAGGTTCCATCTGCTCATCCTGCCTTCCCTTCTAAAGGTTATACTTATTACCATATTCACAAACCAACCCAACTGTGTAATCGAAGGTTAAAAAAAAAAAAAGATTTAAACCTAAGTTTTAATCTTGGTTTTTATAATATATTTTTTGGCTACTACAGAGGGGCACCGATGACTCCACTTCCTTCTGCTTCCATATTTTCTTTGATTCCATTTTCTTTCTTCTTGTAATCCAGCCATATGCCACAAATTACCCCAAATCAAACTATCTGATATGAGATACAGTAATAAAAGAAGTGGCACACCCGCTCAGCCGCCGTCCTGGCAGAAGTCTGCTTCAGTATCCAGGTCACGGAAATGAACAATGGAGCCATGCAAAGGCCTAAATGCCCTCTGCATTTGGGAAGAGTGATTTGCATTTCATTCTTTTGTGTTCTCCCAAATTCAAGTGGCGCACCTCAGTGTCCACAGCGTCTGACAGAGGCTGCCTTTGCCGGGGCCTGTATGGCAGGTCTGGGGTGAGGAATACTCTGGGAGGGAGGAGGATGAGAAAACGGTTGGAAAAAAGCAGGCCCTGACTTCGTAGCTAAAAATATGAAGAAATGAACTCCCATACCACAAATTGAGTAAAATTTGATGATAGGGGATTACTGGAACATTTTATTAACTGGGGTTTTGCTTTAAAAAATTAACTTTTGAAAAAAAGTTGCATCTCTAAGCTTATGTGTAAGGGTTTGGCTCGCGGACGGTGGTGATTACAGCAGTGGGCAGAGTTGTCCAAACCCCTTACTGTCACACCCTGCAGCGACCTGGCTCATTTTTTCCTCTGTCCTCCTCCCCTCCTGCCCAGCGTTTGAATGTTGGCTGCCTGCCTTCCTGCCTTCCTCTTGTCCCAATGCCTCTTAGCACTCCCCCGAGATAACCCTTCTTTGACTCATCCCGAGCCTGGGGTAGCTATGGTGAGCATCCATTTACAACATCACTTAGAAGGTGAGTATGGATGAGCGTGTGTATCTATAATCTTTAACAAACCATCTTACCTTCCAAATTGTTCTTTGATATAAGAACCTCACAGTTTGCAACACTGTTACGCATGCTGGCATTTTCAGTACAGACGAAGCAAGTTGTATCAAGGACGCAAATACATCCAAGCTTAGGGTATTATTTGAAACAAGGTGTTTTTTTCTCTGCTCAAGTTTAATTATTCGGAGCCAGTAATGAAAAGGAGAGGACAAACACATACCTTGCTTTGTCTTATCTCTTTTCCTAATCAAATAATCATTTTATGAGAAGCAAGTATTCTCCAGTAGGCTAAATGTAATTCTAGTTTAGTAGCTTAAACAAAGGATTATAAATAACAGAAGGATTTTCAGGTAGAAAAAGGATGACAGCTGGGTCAGACGTGGAATGAGATCTGAGCTATCCTGGGAAATCTAGGGTAAGTTTGTAATGCTTTGGAGGAGGTGCTGGTGGGGTCTTTTTACAGCAACAATCCCGTCTTTTACTCTGCCTTTTTCTTTTGAGTAAGCATTTCCTTTCTGGCTGTTTCCTTTTTCACTTTAATCTATCTAGACCCGTGGTTCAGCCCTGGCTGCGTGTTTAGAGTCATCCTGGGCGAGGGCGATGCTAAGACCCTTCCCCCAGAGAGTCAGATTTAATTTGAGTCAGGTGAGGCCAGGGTATTGGTAGTTTTAAAAGCTCCCCAGGTGATTCTAATGTGCAGCCGGAGTTCAGCAACTCTGCTCCAGAGGTTTGAAGCCCTCTGACAAAATTGGGCATGTCTTAGGAGCCCTGAGTAGGTTGGACTTTGGTTTAGAAGCGGCACAGCTTACTACCGTAGGCTTGGCATTACCGGCCCCATTAGAGCATCAAAGCATTTGGCTGGGGAATCTCCTGTCCTTCCAGACAGAACAGATTTGGTGTCCTGGTGCACAGCCGCAGAATGCCTCGGTGCGGAAGTCCAGTCCTCCTGGAAACGGTCTGGCGGTGTTTTTACAGTCCCCGCTGGATGATTGACAGCAAGGAGTGCGCGCCGTGGCTGCGTATCTGTGCCTGGTGCGTATCTTCTCCCAGCCATGGCTTACCCAGCTGCGCTCAGAGACTTTCAAAACGGTGCTAATGTATGTCCACGGACAGCCAGGAATTGCACAGAAGCTGCTAAGTAGGAGCGTAAATGGAGATCGCACGCGCAGCCCCTTCCGGGGTCAGGTTCTCACATCCCTTTTCATGGTTTTCACTGGGGCTTTGGTGAAACATTAAATTTGACAGGTTTTACTTCATCGGAAAAATTAGACAAAAGGAGCCGGGCTTTTCCCTCTGTCCCTTATGGCTTATGAGACTGAACTCAACAGGAGAAGTGGTAGTGTGGCCCGGGGTTTGTCATTTTGGAGGAGATATTATGGAGTGTGATGGTTAATAGCTGGCCACAGATTTCAGTTCACCTCCCTATCTGCGTACAGCTACATTGCCAGTAGCGGCCGTGGCTGTTGATCGGTTCATGCTCACAAGGTCTTACCTCAGTTCTGGTGTCCTCCCCTTTTAAAGACCCCCTCTCTGCCGCCCTTGAGTAGCGGTGCTTCTGTCCGGACTTCCCTCACCTACAAGGGGTAAGCACAGAGATTCCTGAAAGAAACCATGTCGCTGGTCTGCCTCCTTTCCTGAGTGGGGTCAACCTTTGGGATTAAAAATGAGAGTGGAGTTTTCACAGGGTATTTAAAGTATATTTACGCTATGAATAATTGTGTGATAGTTGGCTTAGCTTTATTCAAGAATAAGGGCTGTACTTGCATCCATCCGTAGCCTTGGTCTAATTTGTGGTTCAAATGGATGCTGTGACTTAGTGGAGATTGTGCATTGGTATAGCTGAAGTTTATACAAATTAATGTTAGAAAGCTCTTTGAAAATATGCTATAATACTTCTATAAAAGTGACAGTACAAACAATAGCTCCTTTAAAAAATAGGCTGGAGGAGCTGGGGATTTAGCTCAGCGGCAAAAGCGCCTGCCTGGCAAGCACAAGGTCGTGAGTTCGGTTCCTGGTACCAGAGAAAAACCAAAAAAAAAAAAAAAAAAAATAGACTGGAAGATACTTTGGGTTCACCTACTCTGATGGATTTTCTTCGATTGGACCATTCATTCAGCAGATCTTTATTGAGCACCTACTGTGTGTTAACTCTTTGATTTATATGTCAGGAGTCTCACAAATGCCAGTTTGGTCCAAGCCAGTTCCGCAAATAAGTGAAGAATTTTGGGTGCTGTAGAACGAATAGGGAGAGGTGGGCACTTTGGTCAGGTACCACCTCAAGGGGGGTCTTCTAATCAGCTTTATGCCTGTGTATGAATATTAATAAGAACAATGTTGCCAGAAGTTACCATATTTTTTGTGGAAAACTAACAGTCTAAATTTTAGGTCATCTGCTCACTGGCTTTTAAGTGTAGGCTCAGGCTTAAAAAAATTCTGTGCCAGCCTTATAAAACATACGTATAGACTGAGACCTTTTTGTGACCTTTGATCTCTACAGCTCTGTTCTCCCCCACCCCCCACTCACCATATCGCAAACACACGGAAACAATTTGACTGTTACCTTACTTTAAAGCTTTACTTTAAAATATATTCTTAGCACTGAGAATTCCATGTTAAGTAATTAAAAATTATTGAAACAACAGATGGTAGTAAAATATGTACAGCGATAGCTTCATTTCACACATACACTCCCCTCTTGACCCACCCACACAACTGTTACAATTTTTACATTAAGGACCAAACGGGCTACAAGCATCTATGATTATTGGTGTGGAAAATGCCCATAAATATGGGCACATAAACTATCCAAATGACTAAACGAATTCTGGTAACATTATTGTTCCAAACAATTTCTGAAAGCAGTTGTGGTTGCAGTGAGCCTGGGCCAGCCTTATGTCTGTGCAACATGTGAGAGGTTTGCCTTATGCATGGACCCCATTTACCTTGAAGACAAAACCACACTTGGTGACCCGAGGTCCCAGATCACTGGCATCTGACACAAAAGCGTGAAATCTCTTCTCTTGAGGTGGAACTCATTGGGAAGTGTTTTGAGAATATCATTCTTCCTGAGGTTACTCTTTGGAGGCTACAGTTTAGACTACAGGAAGGAACAACCACTGCATGAGAGATGAGTTACGCCTTTTCTTTTAGCACATTTATAAAGGTCTTGAAAGCTGTGTTTAGTCTTTGAATCATTTATCCACTTATGTGCTCCAGCAAAAAGCACATTACTCTTTTACTTTTGTTATACAGGTGAGGAATGCAGGATATGGGGATTTAGCTCAGTGGCACAGTGCCCTGCCTGGCAAGCGCGAGGTCGTGAGTTCAATTCCCAGTACCAGAAAAAAATAAAAAAAAAAAGAAGTAATACTTGTCAATCTAAAGTCACTATCTCCAATTAGAGCCATGGAGTATAAATGGCTATATTCTGTAGTCCGATATAAATATTTGGTGGTCTATGTATTTACACGTGACAAGAGAGTATAGCTATTAATTGTCAAGGGATGTCAGAAACAGTGAGAGAATTCTTTTTCCTAGCAGGGTTTTAAGGAGAAATTTTGGAATTAGGAACTACAAGCAAAAGAAGCAAAACCCAAGTCAGAGAAGTTTATTTAGGAAGGGACAAATCTCAAGCACACAGATACTGTAGTTCCTTAAACAATTGCTTTTACTAAAACCCCCTCCTGCTCCTAAAGCAACATCAGTAACCAAAGTAGAAAGTAAACAAACAATGTGGAAGGAAGTTCTCTTCTGGAACTTTTAAAAAAAGAAGATAAACTAAGGAAGAAATAAGCAATAGAAATTTTTTAAGCCTTTTTACTCCAGGTCTCATTGAGCTACAGAGAAGCAAGTTGGTAGATGCTTCATTTACTGATGTTTTATCTCTGTGCAGAAAAACCTCCATGTATTTCCACTTTGTTCCACAGTTTGTAAATACTTGCTGTGGCAAAGAGGATTCATTGTCTTTACTGATGTGTACTTATCTGTGTAATAACTTTTAGTTTTTTTGGAGTCTGCTCAAGTCATGTGTGTAGTACCAAGGCTCTTGATGATCTTTTCTCTCTAACTTGTTTTAAGTCACTTTCTAAAATAAAATGAGTGGAAAGAGTTCTGGGAATTAAACTAAAATGACTGCTTCTGTTTCTTACACAGTTCTGGGCTCAGTCTATGAGAAAGTTAAATCTGTTGCTTATATTTAGGGTTTGTGGTTATCTTCACTCGGTCATGAGTGAAGTCATGATGGAGTTGGCTTTACATAACTAAATCCTATGCCCATCTGTGTAATTTCTCTTTGAGTTTATTCTGTTTGCTCCAAATTCTTTTTGCTGCCTCATGAAATGGCAGGTCTCTAGGTTTAATTTCCCTCTTACACTGTCACATACCTGGTAGGGGCTCACCTTAAACTGTCAATAATGGCAGTGCCAGGATACATTGGAAATCTTTTTTAGAGCAAGTCGAGGACCCTTGGTACCTGTTTAGAAGCCAGAGTGGTGTGCATGCTTTTCACTTTGCACTGCAGCCAGAGCACCTGTTCAGTGAGAGGAAGCAGCTCAATTACTAGGTGTAATTGATGTTTGTGCAAAACATAGAACATTTGTTTTTCTCTCCTTGTGGTTAATGCTCAGCTTGATAATTTAAATGAGGTTTTCCCCTCTCTCTTCCTATCTCTCTCTATGTTCTGTTACCCTCATTTTCCCCTCTTAGCTTTTGTCTCCTGGGCACTAACAGTTGCTAAATGCTTCTTATGGAAGAAAATATATTTAGGAAACAATTCCCGTTAAAGATTGTAATGCTACCTGGCCCCTTTCTACAACCCAGGCGATGAAATGCAGATACGCTACTGTTATCTCTCCCAAATTGAGTCATTTAAAAATGTATGCACATAATATATAGTTTTTAATAATCTGTCTGCTATGGAGCATAAACTAGTCTATGAACAGGATGGCCTGGTGAAACTCACTTCCTTGTAAACATGGCTCGAGTGGAATCAGCCAATTTCAAGGCAGATTAGTGTCAGTGCAGGGAGACCAGGATAAATAGGTGATGAACATCACTTAAAGAAAAGAAAAATTATGAGAAGATCCCTTGCAGCTGATGAGTATACAACTGAAGTGACTAGAACGGGCCTCCTAGTTATGTATTATGAATGAAACAGTATGCCAAAGGGCCTGCTCACTGCCTGTATTGTTTATTTTATTTTAAAACGAAAATAAAATCTTGTTACTTTAAAGACTAATTCAGACTATGTCGGCAATAAGTAGAATTTGAACAGTCTTCCCAGGAGGTGGTTTGGTGTTTCTAATTTCTTGCCAACTGATATTTCTAAGTAAGTGAATGCTTGAGCCCAGGGAGAGGGTCACTGTCAGTTTTGAGCTTTGTCTTTGCACATGGTACGGGCTGTGCAGCTTTCCCCATTTTTCTCGTGTTGTTTGCTGTCTTTTGCATGCTGGTTTGCAGCCTGGTGCCTGGCATCATACTGCCCAAAGTCAGGACTTCATTGTACTGTGGGTCCAGTCATCTTCTTAGCATTTCTTGTTGCCTGAACTGTTTTCCCAGTGATGAGGAGTGGCAACTGCCAGCGAGAGGCCCAGCCGTCATATCTTAAAACTGTATGTGACAAGAGCAAGGAGAAAACCGATGACATTTGCATAGAGCGTGATCGCTGTTATAGATACAGTTTGAAACATAAATGCTTGATTTTTATGTCTTTAGAAACCCCATATATTATTTCTGCCACATTTCCTTACCCCCTTTCCCGGCTTACAAGTAGGTCAAGAAGTCTTCTGAGAGTCCTGAAATAACTTCCAGGTTTCTTTGGAGGCCAAGAAGCTTCCACTTTTACTATTTTCCTATTTTCCATCAAAAGAAGGAGGAGGTAAGTATAGGAGGGCGAGAAGCGGAGGCAAGCGCATGATTTGTTAAAGTGTGCCATCACATGCACTATCTCATATGTATTTACTGGCTGGGTGGATTTGGCATGCTACTATGATTTTACTTAGAAGATTAATCCATGTTTCCTTATTTTCACTTTGTTGAGATATAGGTGAAAATAAATGTGACCTCTAACAGATTTGCTATAACCATTTAGTTTGTATCAACTAATATGTTTGGGAAGCTCCTATAAGAACTAATCTAGTTGATTCTTCTATGACAATGTAGAATTACTCCTAGTCATACCTTCAAGGCAGCTGTCAACTCTTAAATTTACTTTTCCAGCAATAAAGACCTTTTGGTATTCTTTGTTAAGGCATTGATACGCTTTTTTTGGTTTTTTAGTATTTTTGGTCTTTTTGAGGCAGGGTGTCGCTATGCAATTCAGGCTGGCCTTGAGCTCACTTTGTAGCCCAGGCTTGCCTCGAACTCGCAACGATCCTCCTGTCTCAGCCTCCCAAGTGCTGGGATTACAGGAGTGCAACACCACACCCAGCTAAGGCATTGATATGCTTGAAATCTAAAACTTCTAAGGACAAAATTGTGTCTGATTTTTAACCTAAATTTCTCCCTTGGAATATCTCATTTTGTGACAGTATCCTTGGTTCCCTTCTGGACAGCTATGCTTTGCTTTGTGGAGCAGAGGTGCTGTATTCCTTTAAGATTGGTACAATACATGGGGAGCTATTTTCCCATTGACTTGTATCATAAAATTGAAAACCACATTTAAACCACTCCTTGAATTTTAAGTCTACACATTAATGGATAATAATTATTTTGAGTAGAGGGTTAATAAAAACAGTCGTCAGTAAGTAAAAGCTCTCTGGAGACACAGCACAAGGTAATTTCTCTTGGGTCCAGATGTATGAGAAGAGCAGCGAGTCCTGCATTTTCACCCCCAGTTCTGCATCCTCCCTCAATTGCATGCTTTTAGCAGATTTATGAGGTCGGCTATTTCAGTTGTTTACCAAATAGCCCTAATTAGAGCTAGAGATGTGTTTGTTTATCATCTTTTGTTTAGTTCTTTAGAGGAAAGGCCATCTTGCTTTTCTGGCTTCTAGGTATGAGGTATCTTTAAAAACCATTACTGTGGGGAAAAAAATTACTGTGAGCAATTATTCCTATAATTGCAGATTTTTATGTACTGAGTTTTTATTTAGGCAGGCTCTATTCTTAATTGAGCATGATTGAATAAAACAAAAATACCTGAATTTGAGCAATCCTGTAAGTCAACCAAAGAATTCAGAAACAAAGGAAAACATTGTAAACACAGTGTTTTTTCAGGTCAGTGAGAGGGGAAGCCATGTTTAAAAAAAAGGCTTCTCCTCTAGCTCTAGTTTGATGGGGATTTCGATGTCAGTCTGATTTTTCTCTTTCAGTGATCTGCTTTGCGTGGTAGTCTTTATTTCAGCAGTTTTACTCACTGTGGTATCCAAAGCATTAAACATACCAGTGAACTAAACTATCCCCAAAATGTAATTTCATTTTATACCATATAATATCTTTCACTGATCTATCATGATCCAGATGTTCGTATGTCACTTCTAACCACAGTTCTTAAACGTTTAGGGCTAATTTCTACTATGGCACCCGCTCCACTTCTCTCATGGGAAGAGTATTATCTTTTGCATATTTGGGGGTTGAGTTGATTCTCAAGGTTTTGCTAATCCAATGAATCCTTTCCCCTTTCCTTTTTTTAAATGGTTACTTTCACCTGTCTTGCATAATGGAAGTAATATTGGTCTCATGGGTTGATTCACCTCAGGTTCATTTGAAAACCATTTCTTTATTTGTACTTTGCAGTTAAGAAACAGATGCTATACACAGGTGTGTGTATATATATATATGACCTAATATTTAGATTTTATCAGTGCCCTGACTTAGCTGTCATTCTCTTTTAGCAGAATTTATCGCTCTAGATCCCAACACTGCTTTGTGACTTGCCTTGGACTGGCTGCTTCTGCTAATAGAAAGGGGAAGAAATTCAGGGTGTAAGGAAAAGCCCATTTTCCCTTGATGTGGTGCAATAGGAAAGAGCCAGCTGCTGAGGTGCCTGTGAAAATGTCCTTGGTTTTTGTATTTTATAGAAGTTAACTTAGAATTCCCATTCAGTAGCTCTGACTATAAGTGAGAAGCAGAAAATTGTACCTATTCTCTATTGCCATGGATATGCATGAAGCTGCCTCCCCCCAGTCCTATCCTGCTTTTATCCACATTTAATGGTGAATAGAAGGGATTTCGTCCCAGGGTAGATTTTCACACCATTTATGGCCTATGGGAATTGCCTACTGTAATCATGATACTGACTGGTACCATAATATCAGCAATTCATGTTTGTTTTCTCTTGACCAGGGATTATTGTCCATCTGATTGCTTTTTTCTGCATTGGAATAACCAGAAGAAGACTTATTACTGTTAGACCACTGACTCCCTTTCCCCTACCACTGCCTATTCTGCTCTTGCCACGGAATTGTGGAATGCCTGCCTAGAGCCACAGGCTTTCTTATACTCCTTATGTGGCATCTCATAATGTTCTAGCAGCATCCAGGCTTGCCCATTTGTTCATTCATTCATTCAATCATTCATTCCTCAAATACTTAGGGAGTCTTATAACTAGGAAACTCATATGAAGCTGCATAGCTAGCCACTTTGACAATTGATAGAAAGTTGCTCATCAGCAACAACTGTTAGCAAGTGCTATCACTTGGGGTGGCACAAATCTGAGACACAAATGATATCTATTGAATTTCTTAGTGGTTGAGTCTTATACAAGAGAAGAGAGACTGATAATATTTAGAAAGTGATAAAAGGCCCAGGTGATATTTGAAATAGAAATGAGCAAGTCTTACATTTAGAGGTTATTTAGGCTTAAATAGTGAGGGTAGGGAATATACAAATCTCAGAAAAAATACTATAGCCAATCACATGGATAGTGCATGGCTGGGCCCCCTTTTCTAACAGGACTGGTTTTTAGACTGCCTCTTATGTTACAAGGATATCAAAATGGGCTTCATCTTCAATGAACCTGCTTTCCTGGGGATTAGAAGCCACTGTTTTAGGCAAATTGGCCACTACTAGATTCAATTCACCATAAAAGTTTGGTATTACTTAAAAGTATAACTCAAGCAAAGTTCTTGCCTGATTGCCCCATCCATTTGTTTCTGAAGAACAAAGTTGTTTTTGTAGATTTGCTAAGGGGATTCTGATTGGGCCTGTGGGGGAAATCTTGATATTCCCAAAGCAGCCCATACCTCCTTAATATTCTCCTGGACCTAACTGATCCTTTGGGAATGTTTGCCTGTGATCTTTCCCTAGAGATGCATAAACCCCCATGGATGTTAAGGATCCACAATAGACTTCTCTGGAACCATGAAGTAGAAGAACCTTGATCTTTGCTTTGAGTGTAGACTAATTGCCCAGGTCAGAGGGCATCAGATAACTTACATTCTTTTACCCTGCATCTATCATATATGGTTTGCTGTAAGTGTCTTCCATGGCTAGTGGTCACAAAATGAAAACACTCAATGTATGTATGCTTCAGTGAGTGCTGAAATAACAGGTACAGACTCCATTCTAATTAATAAGAGGTATCTTCTTCTAAATAAAGTACTTGTTAAGAAAAGGCAATTTCCATGTCTGTCTTCTGGGGCACACACTGATTTTCCATGACAATGCTATATCCTATTATATAGACCCCTTTCTCTCTGTGTGCATTGCGCCTTTGCTTTTCAGACACAGTGTGACCCACACAGATTTTCCTAGGGGATGGGCCAGTTCTGTAGAGTGCCTTCTTTGCTTTCACCAAGCAGCAAGCATTTCCCCCAAAACCATCCCTCACTGGAAAGGTGTCCAAAGAAACAATTCACATTAAACAATGGGGGGAATTAAATCTATCATATTGTTGTTGACTTGCTAAAGCCTTATACATAATAGGGCCCAATTAATATTTTTATATAAAAAAAATCAGTGTTCTATTAATACTTGATATTTTCACATTTTTTTCTTTTTAAGTTCTTTATCTTGAACTAGAATTTTTAGCTGAATAAATTTTCCCACTTCATTTTTTAATTGTTTTAAATTTAGCCTAATCTATTTGGACATTTGTCTTTGGATGGTACATATTTTAAGGAAGGAGGGTCACTCCTCACATAGACTTTAATTGATTTTAAGATACCTTTCTTCTCACTTTTCCTTAGAAGATGTTTACTTATGAGTCTTTTGGATTTTTGTGAACCTAAATTTTATAGGATTAAAATTTTTTATCCTGGTTATTACTAGTTCATATATATAAATGTTGTACACACGACCCTCTTTTTGATCTTTGGGAGATGTCCTGTTGCTTCCCTACAGGAGGGAATTAACGTTTTTGATCAAAAAAAATTTAGAACTCCTGTTGTTATAACCTTTCAAGCCATAAAGGAATCCTACTAACTAGATTATAGTTATTTACAGCTGTTTCCTTGAAAAGTTAATCTTCTGTTTATCTGGTGTTCAGGATGGAATGTGGAATTATAGACATCAATCTGGCTAGAGAATAAAAGGGAGAGGAGCAGCAAGAGGGGAAAAGAATGTTCTCATTTATTTTACCTTTGTGTTTTTTAAACAAGACCTTTATAAAGTCCTTAGAAACTAAGCTTAGTTTCAATCTAAATCATTTACTTTGGGGGGCTGACTAATAATAAAAAATAACATTTAAAAATTTACGCAAAGGAACATCATTTGGATTGTAATGGAAGACTCACTTTTATGTTCCAGAATATTATACTCAGGGACCTACGTCAGTACTTGGTGGAACATTGTTTCTGATGGCTTAGATTGAATAATACCAAAACATTTGTTTGCTTAGTTCCCTAAATCGACAAAAGATACATAATTTATAGGTTTTTAAAATTTTCAGATGGCCACTGTTTTGTTCTCCAAATATTTGCTGAATCATTTACCATTTTTTACTCTTTTGCTTTAGACTTGCTACAATGAACAAAACATGACCAGGGTCTCAAATGAATTTGACTTCCTTTGTAGAAAAGTTGAAGGACTAAGGAACCCAAGTTGAGTGTCCTTACTCCGAAAAATCTAAGATCTGAAATACTCCAAAATTGAAACTTTCTGAGTACACATGGTACTGCAAGTGATGTATTGGGGCTTCTTAATTACCTCAACACATTATATTTTCGGTTAATGGCATGTTTTAGATTTAATAAAACAGTTATATGGGAATACATTTTAGAAAATGCTTATTGACAGAATGTAAATTCAGAGTTGGAGTGCTGGTGATGTCAGATGACCACAGATGTCCCCAAAGGTAGTTGAGAGGGTGACATCTTTGCTTTCTTAGTGTTTGATGTGTACAAGTTTGTTTTATGCACAAAATTGTTAAAAATATCTTATGAAGTTACTTTCAGGCTATGTGTATAGGGCTCAGGAAACGTAAGTGAATTTCATGTTTAGTCTTGAGCGCCATTGATGGTATATAGCAAAAAATTTCAAAATCCGAAAAAATTCAGTCTAAAACACTTCTGGTCCAAATCATTTTAGTTAAACTTGTCGTTAAAAGTATATCTGTTCAGTCTATTCATATTTATTGAGGACCCACTACAGGCAAGGCTGGGTCCTCAGTGGATTCTTTAGCATATCAAGAATCATTAACACTCCACTAATTAAAAGGTGAGAATGGACTTGCAAGTAACAGTGCATCACTCTGTTAGAGCTACTACCAGTTTATCTAAAAAAGTCTTTAATTTTTTCACCCATCTTCGGTTTGTATGCAATCAGTTTGTACCTGTGCACTTAAAACAAGACTTTAAGCTATCTTGCTGGGATTTGTTGTCTGGGTACACACAGAAATCATTTTTTTTCTCTCTCACTCTTTGCAAAGGTAGGATTGGAGGTACTTTCTGTCTTGGATTCTCCTTTACTTCAATTGATGTCCATGATCTGAGAAGAAGCTGCGTTATGCAGCTAAAATTCTCTTTTGAATATTGAGCACAGATGTTTTGGCTGCCAGAATGATGAAGGAGTTTTGGTTCTCAAGAGGTCCCAGGACAGTGGGTTTGTCTCTTAAGATATACAGGGATCTGGAGACCTACACTTTTCTCTGTTCTCATTTACCCACGAAGGCAGGCAGCTGTACAAGTGGAACTTGAGTCTAAATCACAGGGTGTTATAGCATATGAAACTTGAATGTGGCAACTGCTGCTGTCTGCAGGAGTGAGCTGTCTGGGGAAATTCAATCCCAGCCTCGGGCCGGGCAGTGGAAGCTCTGGCAGCACTTGGTCATCAGTGTGGATGACTTTGGAACTGATTTTAAATACTTCTCATTGGAGTGCAAGTATAATTCTGGGCCATAGCTTAATCAGATATCCGAGATGCTCTCGGGTAGTGGAATTTTTTATTGTTTTTGGTTGTTAGCACCCCTGAAGGTACAGTGTGTCTCTGTTGCTCTTTGTTATTCCTTCATATGCCTCAGGGGTAAAGAACCATGATAATGAGTAATCTCCCAGGATCATATCACAGGAGGAATGCAACTTTAGTAAGTGGGGAAAGAGGTAGACTAAATTATTTCTGAAGTATCTGTCAGTATTATGTCTACGAAACAGTTTAACCTGGATAAGTTTATTCCAAGGTGAGAAATGTGATGTTTATGGAAGTTATTAATGCAGTTTTGGCAAATGAGCATGCTAGGGAGGAGAGAACTAGATCTGAATTATAAAGACTGGCTGGCAATGTTGTTTACAGTCTGAATTGCTCAACTTTAATGAGATCTTGCTACAGCTGTATGATATATCTTGTATACACACATACACACACACACATCTTAAAAATTTCTGCTCCTGTCTTCCCAGATTCATTCAAAGTGCACATTTACAATAAAAATTATTCTGAATATAATAGCGGAGTGCTGAGATCAGGAAATTTCCTACATTAATTTTTTGGAACATGCTGACTTTAAGATCAGAGATGACTACAATTTAGAAAACAGCATTTTGACCAAAGTGCCACACTGTTGTGTGGACCCAGATAATGGAGTGGTAAAATATGAGGTGTGTGCATGCATTTTGCTGGTTTTACTGTAGTCTGTCCTCCTTGCCTTCCTCTCTCCACTTCCCTCTTTCCTTTCTTTTTTCCCTATGGAATGGCATGGGTATTGTCTCCTTTTTTTTGCTTTGCTGTTGCTCACTCTAACTTACCATCATTTCAGAGACGATTCCTACAAGGGGAAATATACAGAAGGCAAAATGGCTTATTAAAATATAAACTCTGTTCTTATGCAAATATTCCTACTTTTGAAATTTTGGTATAGAATTCAGTATATTATCAGAATTGTCTCTAAATGAAATGCTCTTAGCAGTGTTCATGAGGTCTTGTCACAGATGTAAATTTTAGTATTAAGTATCTTCAGTTGCAGTGTCAGTTGGTAATTGAAAAGAACTGTTTAACTTATAATTTGTGTGCTACTATGTAGGCATGTCAAGCACCTTTAGAAGTGTGATTATGTAGTCCACTAAAATATCTATCTAAAAGGCTGGATTACTGTTAAAATTCTCAATAAAAATGTATAAAATCAGCTCTCAAAGTCTAGCAAATGCTATGGACAAGTATAAGCTAATTCTGTATGGATAAAGACTCTTATTATAAATATTCTGAGTTGTAGTTGATTAACATTCTGCTTCTTCCTCTATGGTTAAAATATTATAAACAACTGAGGAAAGTTTGATAGACAAACAGCACAATCTTTAGTTGATAAAGATGCTCTGATATGTAGCTGATGCTACTAAGGTGGGTATGAAAATTCTACTGGTAGTTACTCAAGGTTCTTCAGTAGATTAAAGCATTTTAAATAAGTGATGAATTTGCCTTGGGTTTTTAAAGCTGAAATCACCATGTCACATTGTTGGGGGGGGAGAGTGATACTATAGCACTATTCACTGTGGCTTTCTCTCTCTCTCTCTCTCTTTTTTTTCTATTTTGCATAGAATGATTTTATGCAAAGATGATTTTATTTTCTTTTTAAAGATGGAGTCACAAACTGTAGGATTTCTTGGAGCGTTGTTTGCCATATGGGTCCAAAAATTTTTCCCCTGGGCATAAAGAGAAAGTCCAAATAGCAAACCTGTGTTGGAATGTTGATTTAGCAACTAGCAGGTTACTAATACCTATGGTAATATCACCTATGGTGATGGTAACCTACGGTAATTCATTCATTACCTATGGTAATGAATATTTTGTCATATTCTGTGCTAGATCTTTGCGTAAGTCTTAATTTTCTTAACCTTGGAATATTGTACCTGGCCCCATATCACATGGTTGTTAATGGAAGAGCAAGAACTCCAATACAGCTGCAATTGTGTCTAAAATCTATACTTTTTCTTCTGTTTCATGGTTACAAAACTTTCTTGCATGACTTGGCAGTGTCCACGTATAGAAAATGAATACACTGTTAATACTTGATGTCCTGAGTTGTTGAGAAGAGTAGAGAGAGTATGCATGTTCATGGCACTAAGTAGGTACACAAAAAGTGGCGGGTCAGTCAGGGCCATAGTCTCATTTGAGCTTTGATCTCTGTGGGACCTTTCCTTCCTTAAAAAATATTTTTAAAATTTGTAATTTATGACTTGTGTTGCTGTAAAGATTAATTAAGGTTGAATTTTATGCATTTTCTCCTTTTGGTTTTCTAAGAAATAAAAAACATTTTTGAGCCCTAGGTACTGGGCCTTCTATGCCCAATGTTTAATTTGGTTTGTATCATCACACACTCACTGTTAGCTTCAGGGAAGGGTCTTTTGCTCTTGTGAATCAGTTGCTGTTATATCCTTTTCATTAAAAAAAAGAATTCTCAGCCTGGGGATATAGCTCAGCAGCACAGTGCCTGCTTGGCAAGCGCAAGGTCATGAGTTTGATTCCCAGTACCCCCCACCCCCCAAAAAAGCTCATCAAAAGTACATGGGCATAAGTGTGTGTTTGGGAAGAACAAAATCTGTCACCATCAGTTTTAGCTGGATAGATATTCTTAAATCTGAGCATTTGCTAGGGCGATTCTTCATTAATCTGACTGGAGCCATTTTATTATTTTTTTGTGGTACTCTTTGACATGCATTACAACCCTCAGGTTCATACTGGAAATTATTTATAGCAATGTCTGGAAAAATTCCTTACTTCTTTTTGTTCTTCCGCTGATTAGAACTGGCAGCTGATACTGGGCTCCTCTTGTGCTCTCCAGGTTGGAGGCTGGTCTCCAGCGTGGCTTTTCCTTGCCTTATACCCCTTAAATCCTCAACCAAAAACTGATTGTAATCAACGTTTCTCAACTCACGGTTACCTCAGACTTCATGGATTTTGGCCTGGTCTGCGTGCATAACTTGTTTGATTGACTCATATCTTCTTTAATTAGCTGGTGTTCTGCCTGGTTGAAATTGCAAACTTTTCAAGGAGGGGCACTCTTTTGCATCTTTTCAGCACCTACGCATTTAATAAATTCTTGTTGAATGAATGATGGAATGACTGGTTGGCAAAAAACTAGTCAGTTCTGTCAAAAGTGCCAGTTTGATCACGTGTACGTTCAGTGCATTAATAATGCAGCTATTTGGAGAGAGACTAAGGGCCACACCAATTTTAGAATTTGGGAGAAACCTTTTAGAATCTTATCAGGATCCAGGCTATGTTCTTTGATCTGTTAAGGAAAAAAAAATATCAATTGTCAGGCATAACCCAAAATTTCAGGAAACCTTCCACAATGATGCCTGAATCCCAGCGTTCCGAAAAGGTTTTATCCCTCCTGTGGCGGGCAGACAATATGCTTGCTGATGCAGCCGGTGATATAATTAAACTTTTGACCACATGCATGACTTTAAGCAAAAAAGTGGCTAAGGCTCTGTGTCTAACGTGATTGAAGGGTAGAATCCGATGCTGAGCCCCCCCCCAACTAATCTCTCTTTTCAGAGTTCTGTGGAAGCAGGCCTTCTGGGGGTCCAGAGTTTACAATAAGACTCTTTTATACTTAAAATGTCAGCAAAACACTAAGACTAGCTCTTCCCGAAACATGAAGGGTAAGCCTGTCCATTCTTTCCTCTTGACATTTGGTCTAATTCTATCTCAGATAAGTGGGTCTTGGATGTAATCCAGCTCGAACGGGGCATCCTTAAATTTCCCCCTATTTCTGTGTGCCTTTTGGATCTAACCCTTATCATAAACTTTCACTGAGTTTTCTTTATCAGAAAGGACACATAGCTCTTCTTTTTCGGCCTGCAGTACTATCTGATATTTAGATTTCATAGAAACTTTGAAATGTGGTTCATAGATAGAACAGCTAAGAAACTGACTTCATCTGGGAATGGCAAATTTCCCGTTTTCCCAGGCTACTTTCCCAAGCAAGGTTTGGGTTTTATGTTCACAATTGACTTGTTTCAGGGTGACCAGGTGGCCAGAGTGCCTCTGAAAAGCCCCTTGGGGTCTGAGGGAAATTTGTATTGGCATTTATGTTAGTCCTTTTGCAGGTGAAAGGTATTCTGATTTACATTTCACGATCTGATCTGCTGCCAGCCAATGGTGAAAAATGGGTGCAATTGGCCACTAGATCTTTTCAAATGAAGAGTGAAATATAGATACTTACTATGCAGGCAAATTCTCTGGCTAAAGCTGAGCGAAGTAGGCAAGTTGAAACAGATTTCTGTACTTTGGACAGAAGATAACCCTGGAATGTTAACTTTTATGGAGTCGGGGGAGTTTGTGCGTGCAACAACTTAACTGTCGAAAATGTAGCTTAGAGAAAGGATGTCATCATACCTTGTATTCTACAACTTCAGCAGCTGTACTCCTGAGACTCTGAAGGAAGAAGGCTTAGGATTTGCAGAGTTAAATAACAGTAAAACAAGCTTTTCTATACGTGTTCACTCATCCTCCTGAACTAAAGAATTTGAGCGCTAGCAGCTTTCCTTTATATTTATGACCAACTAATGTATTTTCCTCTCAAACTGCTGAATAACAGTGTTAATTGATAAAGTCCTAGAGATAGCATATGTATGTATATACGATCAAGAAAATATCTGAATTAGTTCTGTCTAAGACAATTGAAGGAAACGTCAATATAGTTCTTAAAGATGAATTTCAAACTATAGTTCTTTTGTATTTACCATGTCTCAAAATTGATTTTTTATGAATAGGGCTACAGATTAACCTTTCCTTAACAGGCTGGAAAAATGATCACTGAAAACATGACGCCCCTAATAACATTCTTTGTAGCAATCAGAGATAATCTGCTTGCCCACAGTCATGTTATTAGCTCATTTCCTTAAGTGGTTTCCTAAACTTGTTATCTGATTGCCACGATGGTCCCAGTTATTGGATTGGGGGGATAGTTCCTTCACTGGATGTAGCTTTTCTCACTTAAGATAAGTATGATAATAATAGTGGAAATGGACGTTTCTGTGAGAACACTGTAGTGAGAGTAGAAGACAAGGAAATACCCATCCAAAACAACCCATTTTGTACTATGCCAATGCATTTATAGAACTAGGCATTTTGCTTAGATGAGTTCTGGGCTGTTACCATTGATGGCATCCTTGGGTGAGTGTTTAATATGACCGTTTAGGTTACTGTTTGCCCAGCATTTCCTCCTCTAGGAAATGAAGCAGTTTGCAGAAAAGAAATTAAATAAATCCTGCTTTTCCTTTTCATTGCCTTTGAGATTTCCATGAAAACTTTTATTTCTGGGGACCTTTAAGTATATTTGCTATTAGCAAATGCTGAAGTTGTTTTAACTAAATGATTTTGCAAACTGATAGAAATAGGTCAAATTAAATAAGTAGACACCCAGACATTGTCTTTTTCTTTATTCCATCTTCCTAGTACCTTGAATCTTTACTAAAACCTTTCAGTTGTGGGGTCCAGTTTTACTAATGGGAAGTAAATTCCTTTCGGGTAGGGATCATGTGCTGTGTACTATTTGTTTGCATTGTGCCTGGAGGTTGTACAGTAAGTTATTTTATTATTTTTAGGATCTCATCCATCAAGGCTAACATGCTTGAAAGATAATCCAGGCAAAATTTCACATGTTCACCTATTAGTGAAAATTTTAATAGAAATCTTAAAAACTGCATAAAAAGTATATATAATGTATTCATGAACAAATTGGTCTTTAAGAAGTCTTTATGTTCACATGATTTGAAGAAAAAGATTTTTCCCTTCAGAGAGTATAATTTCTTCTCTTGGAATACATGGACAGTGTCCTGGTGACTACAAAATGACCCATTTTGGGAAGGTGTCTACTACTTAGCTTTCTGGATTTTAAGTGCACCTAAATGCTCTTAAAAGTTTTAGCGGGGTCTGTCTGTTTATAATGTATAATATTTTCCCCAGTTATTTAGATACCCCTTTCTATTTGTTGGGAAAAGAATGTCTTGCATACTAAAAGCTATTTTTCATCTCTGGGATCTCTTTGCATAACTACTTGTTATATTTATACCTCCAGAACAGGACCAAAGAAAGGTTCTGGTTTTGTTCAGTGTTCTATTTGAAGATTTAATGTGAAAGAATGTTGTGCGTTGTCAGGAAATGATGTTCATGTTAGCATTCGCAGAACAGAGTAAGTGCCCTCTGCTGTGGCTTTTTACCATATTAGACAGGGGTGTCCTTCAATGTCTTCTGTGATGATAGGCATAAATCAAATTGAGAACAGTGGTATGTAGTGAATTTAGTGCGACTGCATTTTTTAATATGTAAGTAGGCTTAGGGTTTTATCTCCCTTATCTTAAGCCCTGTCAAGATCAAACTCAAGCAAGCATTCACATCCACAGTTGAATCTCACCAGCCTTTTTCTTTAAGTTAACATTAGTTCAAACTCTCCCCACTGCTTCTGTCAATAGATCTTTTAAAGGCAGGCATTAGAGTTAAGTTTGCCTTAGTCTTTTTTCCCCGCGTCCATAGCTTCAAGCCCAAGGGTTTCTTTTAATAGGCATTAGTTAAGGCCTAGAATTGAGTAGACATTTGTGAAGGAGACTTGAAGTTTGGAACAGAATTGGCCTTTATAGTTTTTCCATGGGGGGAAAAAAATCTCCTTATGAGAATAAAGGCTGCCTACTAATCTGCTACCATCTGGAGAATGGAGAAGCCAGAGGTTGTTGGCACCAGGTCACATCCCTTATGTAAACTGTCAAATTCTTTTCATATTAATGGCATATTGAGTTCAATCTGAGGGGTATCAGTCAGAGCTTATTATTGATCTTTTTTTTTGCAGGAGAGGACTCTGGATATTGTGATAATCTGAGAGAAAGACACTGTGTATCTAAAATGAGGTTTGGATTCATAAAGGACTTTTTCTTATACACATACATTGCTTACTATTTAGTGATGTTTGAAGCCAGGAGTAAAAATCCTGAGTTGCTGTAAACAACCCTTTCCACCTGACTTTCTTAAAGATAGTTTGGCTACTTAAATTCAAGAAGAAAACCAGTTGATAACTATGCTACTTATCCCCATGCTTTACAATAAAGTAGTAGTAAGCCTAATTCTGTTTTTCTTATAGATTATTTTGCACGTATGTGCATGTAAGTACAAATCTAGATGTGCAGTTTAATGCTTTTGGGTATACTGAAAAGCAAATGTCATCCCAAGTCGTCCTAGGTGCCTGCTACCTAAGTGGTAATGAATAAAAATCTTTTACTTTTTTATTATGAAACCTTTAGCCTTCTGTGGACACAGGGCCAAATAGATTGTGAATGTCTTGACAGCTCTATTCAAAGCAGAAGCTTATTCCTCAAACTGGTACAGATTGATTCTAAAACTGTTCTGCTCTCCCCCTCTTATAAATAAAAATAGACCCATGGACTTACTCTCAGACCTTTTGATAGGTAAAGGTTGCACTCTCTAAACCGCAGCATGGAAACACAAATAATCACGATGTTCCTGGGGACAGACACATACAATAAAAGCTAACAGAAGTGAATAAAAGCCGGCTTGTATTGTATATTGTCCACTTAGGCTATTTGGCAAAAACACCTCTAACATTTAGTAAATATTCATTGAACAAATAAAGAACAACTACAAACCCTTATTTTATCTGGAAAGTCTTTTGGTTGCATAAGGAGCCCCAGAAAATGAAACTTTAAAAATTCAGCACACAGAATTGGATAGAAAAAAACAAACAAACAAACAAAAAAAAACAACCAAACAAACAGCATAGGAGATTTCTAATATTTGGAAAAATCTTTTTTAAAATTTTCAAACGAGAGCTTTTGTCCGTGGGGCCTATATTCCCTGGTGCTGCTTCTTACTCCCCTGGTTTCATATGTAAACCAGAAAATGAAAACCAGACCCAGTGACCCAAAGGAGATGAAGCATGTTTGTTTTGTCCATTATATTTCTCTGCTCACGCCTAGATGCCTTGCCTTCCCTGTGCCCTGTGTTTGAAGTTGAGAGCTGGGAACAGACGTGAGATTGAGGTCCCAGGGAGAAGCCAAGTTCAGTCTGAACTGGTGAACTCTCGGAAAACATGGACAGATAACACAAGCTAGAGATACTCGACGGTGACATTTGCACTAGCAGGGGAGAGACCCACTGTGCCTCTACAAACAGGTTTCTTTTTGGTTGTTTTAGGGGAAGGTGCCTGGCAGAAGGCATTGGGAGTTTCCCCTAAGTGTCTCTGATGGATGATAACGGGAGTGAGCTTGCATACAAGCCTCATGTTCCATCGGATTCTCGGCTAAAGACATGGAATGCGGGGATTATGAAGGGACTCATAAGGGTCAGTGGCTGCGAGCTCAGAACATCAGCTTCATTTGAAAAGAGCCCAGCAGCAACAGAAGTGAGAAACAGCCAGGTGAAAAAGAAAGGGAATGGTAACTTGGGAGTGAAAATGTCCGAGTGTCTAGGAGTAACGCGTGTAGAAAAGAACGGGGTGCATTCTGATTTTAGTCATATTTTGCGAACCATAAATTCTAGCCTGATGTTTGAAGGATTTTAAACGTATGCTGCAGTGTTATGTGCTAAGGACTTAAATCATGACTGTGAAGACTGTCGTGATAATCTCTAGTATTTAAAAGGACGGTCTAGACTTTTCTCCAGCGATCCAGCACTGCATATGTGAGTCGTTTAAGAAGTATTTTTTTAAAAAAACTGGCAGGTCACCTCTTCCCGACTTTGTAAACTTCTCCCTTGCGTTCTTTGTAAGCCTGCTTGCAGTTTATCTGACTGCAGAGCCGCGGCTGGACAAAGACTGCGGTTGGGGGCTGTGACTGTGGAATGATGGCATCTTGTGCCCCTGTCGCGCTCTCTGCAAGGGAGCTGCGCCACGCCGGAGCTCCCTGCCTCTGCCCAGCTTTGTCCAAGGACACCAGCGGGCTGTCTGGAGCCGGACCAAGAGGCGGAGTTCTGCGTGGCGGCCAGCAGGGGGTGCCCTTGCCAGATAAGAAGAGATTTCTGCACGCTAGAGCGACTCGAGTCACGTCCTCTGCCGTCCTGCCCATTTTTTTTTTTTTTTTTTAAATCCATTTAGCTCAAGATTCGACTCCAGAAACAGTTTATGTTGCCCCCGCAGATTCCGGCCCACACCTGGATGACTGTCGTGTCCGCAGTGCTGTTTCCAGTTTCTTTTTGTTGCCTGACCGTGTGGGCTCTGCCTTGCGGTGGCTGCTGCCTGCTTACCTGTTACTTAGCAATCCGAGAGTGCTGTAGTTCCTTCTCGCGTCGCAGGTCGAGTGGCAGGCACCGCCTCCTGCGGGGAAGAGGACCGGGTGTTCATGGAGCGTTCTGCTGCGTGGCCTGGCCGCAGAGGAATCTCCGGGAGCCGGGAGCCCTCTCGGGCCCACCGTGCAGAGCAGAGCGCTCCGTCCCTGGGCCGGCCCCGCGGGTCCTGCGGTGGGCACGGCCGGGAGGGGGAACCCCGGGCTGGGCGCTGCTCATCCTTTCGCTTCTTGCTGGGAGGAGAGCGTCTGGGTCCCAGGCTGGCTGAATGCAGTGGTTCAGGCTGCCCAGATCCAACCTAGGTGATTAGCATTTTGTTCTTAAAAAAAAAAAAAAGAGGACTCCCTTGGCAGCATCGGCTGGCGGGAAGAGGGTGATGTGAGGAAGTGTTCTGTTTCTTGAAACTTGGATTCCGTGAACTTGTTGACCGGCCTTTGCTGGATAATGCTTTCCCCAGACTGCAAGCCATGTGTGCAGAAGTTCAGGCGCGCAGCCGGGGCTGCTTACCACCGTGGACGCGAGGCCCGAGGAGCTAAAGCAGGAGCCAGTGGGTTCCTGCGTCCTCAGCCCCGTACTGGATGACAAGCTGCCCCGGCGCTGGAGAGGTTCCCGCTCTGGCTGGAGCAGACAGAGAGCAAAACCCCCGCAGCAGGTGCTGCTGCTTCTGACGTCCTTTGCCGCAGGCCCCTGGGCCCTCTTACCCGCTCACAGTTCCTACCCCTTGCTGCCTGGGCTCCCAAAACTTGGATGAGCTCTCACGTAGCTTCAAATACTAATGTGCTGTCTCCTCTGTGCGTGCATGAGTGTGGGTGTGTGCATGTGCGCGTGTGTGTCACAGAGAGACAGAGACAGAGCAAAAAAGAGACAGAGACAGAGAAAGACAGAGCAAATAAGAGAGACAGAGACAGAGACAGAGAAAGACAGAGCAAATAAGAGAGACAGAGAGAAAGACAGAGAGACAGAGAGACAGATACAAACTGTCCAGCCTGCGGCAGCCCCCTCCCCCAGAGGAATGTAAGGTCGCTGAACTAAAATCTTGGATGCCTTTCCAAAACCAGGGTGCAGTGGGTATATTTTGGTTTGTTTTTACAGAAAGCAGTTATTTAAGGACATCAGGTTTCTTTGTCTTCGAGCCCCTTCTGAAGTAACTCTTGACTTACAGCAGTCTCAGTATATAGAATCATAACTCTGCTTATCTATGGGTTCTTATTTTGCTCACATAAATGGGCCTGTTTAAGCCAATCATGTGCAAAATAGAGTTCCAAAATTGAATTTTTTTGGAGAAACTGACATTTATTTTCTGTCCTCTCTTCCTGCTATTAACAGAATCATTTAAGGCATGCCCTTCCAACCCTTTTTCATTTTAAAAGTCATCTTTAGAAGCTGTCTTTCCCAGAGTCTCATTGTTCATGAATTATATTGTGAATCCATTTGGACACCGACCAGGAACCGGCTATAATTGCTCACATGCAAGTAAAAGCTTTCTCTGTGTGTTAATTAGTTGATACAAGGGATTAAGATGATTACATGAAAGGCATTGCTGCTTCCCTCTGAACAGTTAGAGGAAGGTGGGTGCCAAGGCTTCATTTGATCCCATTTGCTCAGCACGTCCCCTTGATAAAGGCCGGGCATTGGAATAGCAAAGTTTCCCGAGGCAGCAGAGCACAGGACCATTTGGATTCACTGTTTCTGTTGATGTGAAATGTGGGATATTAATCAAAGCTAATTACATGCGCTGAGTTTGGAACACACTGAAGGCCAGTTCGGGGCATGGTGCTCTCTGTAATTATGACTGTAAGGTACCAGGGTAATTACGAGAAATTAGACGCCCTTCCTTTATGGGTCTTGCTTCTCAAAAATGTGGAAACACTTTCTTTCAGTTCTAGGCGGTTGAGCTCTGCTCGGCATTTGCTGTTAAACAGATACACCCAGCTTTTAGATAGGCCTTTCATAGGCTAAGGTGAGTTCTACAGTGAGGGCCTAATGGGAATTCTGGCCTACTTTTTTGCCCTGTCTGGTAACTTCTAATATATGAATTTGAAATAAAAATTGGCATATACTTGGTTAAAGATTGAAAACAATAGTTTACTGTTTTTTTCTAGAGGACCATTCCAACATTATATTCTTTTACGGAGATAATCTTCAATCTTTCCTACTAATACATGTATTATGCTTTTTACTTGATAAAAGTTCTTGTGTGTTTATCCTTTGCAGTGTATAAGTGCTTTAGAACACAGTTGTCACTTAGGTGGCAGTGCCGCTGCTTTTTGAGAAAGCGTCTTCCTAGAGGGCCAGGGCAGCCACTGTTGTCAGGCCCTTGTGGGAACGTGAGTGGCCATCTCCAGCGCAGAGAGCCCGAGAGGCCAGATTCTCATTACCCACCATCTTAGGTAGCTAGAACGCAGGCTTGTAGCCTGAACTACCACGCTAATGTCACTGGCTGGGACATGGAGCTGAGACAGAGGAAGAAAGAGGATTCCTGTCATTTGTGTGGCCCTTAGTGCCTGCCCATCAGGGTCAGAAGTGGCAGTGGGGTCTTGAGTCTTGAACCTCAGAGGTCCCGGAACTGGTAGCTCCAGTGGATGCAGTCTTAGGCTCAATCTTAAGGTCAGAACCTTCCTTTTAAATCTAATAGATTTTGAGAGAGGCATGATTATTTTAATACAAGAAGTATTGTTTCTGTTAGGTTCACTAGAGTTGGCCTCTGTTAGCAATAAGAACTCTGACTTACATGGGCCCTCTCCTTGATGCCCACCTTGGGATTGGTAGGGTGGATATAGATTTATGTAGACATCTATGCATGCTTACTTTGTGCATTTATATGTGTGTCCAAGTTAGAAAAAAGACTCAGTCACTTGGCTAACAGGAAGTGAAATAAAACAAACTAGTGATTTTTATAAAGTCATACTTTTGTCCATTCTGACGTCCTTTTTAAAGGACTTTTAGAACACATTTCTACTGTAGATCAGCTGCTGCTGAATCTGCAAATTGAGAAGGATTTGTAAAAATATAAAAGACTTACAACAATTTTACAAAACTGAGGTTTCATTATTTTACGTATAGGATGCAATCTGTGTTCTCACATTTTAAGTGTTGCTCGATTCACCGATTTCATCTCAAGGCTCCAACCTCTAGTAAATTCTGAGTTTCATTTATGTTGGCACTTGATTCTTTCACGTCGCACAATTATTTATTTGCTCTCCATGCAGGAGGTCACCATCTACCCTTGCTGAGAGGCACTTCTGCCGGCTCTGGCTCTGGCTTTCTGGATGGGTACTGGAAAGAGTAGCTGTGTTTCTGAGTTCAGACAGTTAAGCACTGCAGCTGTCGAGTGTCCTGTGGTTTTATACTTATGATTTTACCCTTTAATTGTTTTATCACTTAAGTGCTAAAACCATGCTGCTGTGACATTATTTCACCATGTCCCCCATGTAGGACTTTGCAGGCTTCTCCTGGGTCCGGCTGTCTCTAAATTCTGATTCCTGGCTTTCCCGGGGGCTATTGAATCTCCATGATCTTTATCTTTCCTCTTTTTTTCTTCTCTCCCTTCTCTCCCCTTCCCCTATAAAAAGACAGAGGAAGATATCATTTAGTCTACCTTTAGAAGGGTATGTGTCTGTGTGTAAACACTCAATATATATACTAGAAACACAGTCTTACTCCAAACCACATGGCTCATACTTTCAGTGCCCAGTGCCACACCCCTTAATTTCCTAGACTATTCTAAAAACACCACATAGACTTCCACCTTGGTTGTTCATCTCTGTGGTATTCAGAAACCTGGCTATTGGTACGTTAAGTTTGCTACTATCTGAAGTCAGAGAGAATGCTGTTAAAACACCATATGGGAATGTCCGCTCCATCTTCCCATTCTTAGGAGACTTGGGTGGCTTGGTTTCTGTTAGCCAAGCCTGGAGAGGGAGGGGTGGGGTGCTGTGTTCCAGACTCCTTTAACTGAAGTGATGCTCTCTCATCATTCCAGAGCAGTGAGACAATCGTTCAGGTCCCAGGGACTGAGGAAATGCACACCTCATGAGTAAACACGCACACACACACACACACACACACACACACACACATTCTGCCTCTAGCAGGAGGGTGAGCCCAGGTGAATGAAATAAATCAGCAAAACTAAGGATTGGATTGGTTGATTCTTGACTGTATTCCTCGTAGGCTCCCTCATATATTCTGGAAGTACTCATATACATTTTCTTCTCCTCTCCATTTTAAAGATTTATTTCATCTTTGGCTCTATAGAAAGGAAGTAAAACTGGGTCTGTGGGGACTTTTTTTGCACAGACTACCAGTCACATCATGGAATGACCAGAGCCCTGCTCTTTATTAAAGGACAGATGGCATGTGTGAGACACAAAAGACCACTCTTTCTGATCCTGCTTACCTCAGATAATTGGGTCCAGTTGGAAGTTCTGTGAAGCACTTTGTAGAGGTTGAAGTGTCATAATAGAAATTTTGTAGATTTTTTTTTGCAGGAAATACTAACTTAGCAAATTCAAATGAGAATTTTAAAAGGGCAACCATAGTAAGAAGGTTAATATACACACTACATTTTTATGCGTTGTATAAGGATTAGCCAAAATAATTGAGGGAATCATAAAAAAAATTGCACTTAGGGTCATATTATGTAGTAGAAGTAAGGAACAATATTCTGTTCCTTAAATATTTTCACACTTTTGCAAACATACCTGGGAGAGACCCAAAGCTTAAAACCCAAACGATATTGCAGACAGCGTTTATCGTCTCTGCTTCCCCTATGGTTGATAAAAGTTTGACTGATGGGATTTGAAAGGGAGCCAGGAATCTTTGTGTGTGATGTCTGTAATGCAGTAATTTCGGGCGCTCCCCCTTGTGAAGATCTATGTCCGCGTGACGAGGAATGTAGCGTTTAGGTATTTGCTTACGTGTTTTGCAATATCATTAACAAAGGCATTGGAAATGATAGTGCTGTTCGTTTTTTAAAGCTAGACTTTTTATTTCTTTATTTTTACTACAAGCTGCGTTTAGCAAGCTGGAAACCATCTCCACCGACAGAACCTTTTCCTTTACGTTTGAACTTTCCGGGCAGAAATGGCTTGTCGATAGAGTCCAAGCTAGTTCATTCCCTTTGTGTGTAGAGAATTAGACACATGAATGCCACAAATTAATCAAATGTAAGGCCAGAATAGAAAGCTCTCACCCACTAACATGACTGTGAAAGCTGCTTTGAATAGCAAGGAAAGGATCCATCAAATATACATGAAAAATAGTGGGTTTATGAAGGCCAGGGAATTGTAGGGCTTGACCAGACCTGCATGCCACCACTTAGAGGGGGGCAGAAGCAGAGGGTGGGAGGGGAAGACCACCAACCTCTGAGGTGGGGTTTTTCTCTTTTAAATGATCTTCTTCCATTGAGAGAAGCTTCTGCGAATATCAATGAGCCCCTCGCTGAGGCAGGGTTGGAGGTCAAAGTGCAGGGCCAGCTGCCAGCCTTCCTGAGGGACAATAGCAAAGCCCTTCTGTACATATGACAAAAGGGGATTCCAAAACAGTGTTTTTAGACACTGAATGAAACCACAGTTAAATTAAAATTATGCAGCATCATGTAAAACTAACCTTTTCTCCTCCCTCTTCTTTCTTCAGGTAGAAAGTTTATTGATTTGGTTCTTTTTTATTTTATTTGTTTCATCTACCAGTTTTGTGACTGTAGAACTTTAATCACTTAGGCATTTAAGTTTAAAATTTTTTCATGTCCCCTTTAACACTTAGATAAGAATGTGATAAAGGAAAAATTTATCTTGTGGTTTTATGTGATTAATATGCTTAGCATTATTTGGCTCTTACAAATTGAAAAAAAATACCCATTTCTCAATGGGTATAAAATACCTATTAGTCACAGCAAGTCTTGTTGTACAAATAATGGAAACATGCTGCACTATATTAATATGATCAAAGTAAATTTATACACATGCATTTTTTCAGAGAAAATTAAAAAATTAAAAATTGAACTCTTAAAAAAGTTCACAATACTTACTCAAGTTTTTATTCTGAGATGCTCCAAATCTGGATTTGATATAATATAATTTATGTAAACATAAACAGAGATGAAATAGGAGAAGTTCTAATATTACTATAAAACAAAATGAAAACTTGGCATCTAAGTCACATAGCATAGCTACACATGCTATTTTCTGACTCTATCTGGATAAAATTCAAAGTTATCCATAAAAGTACTACTCTGTGGTCTTTTGGTCCATATTTTCTGTGCCTGGTGTGGTTTAAACTTCATAACATATTTATTTTTCTCCATTCTTCTCATCCTCACCCTGAAACCGCAGAAGCTTTTCAGTGGAAGGGAGAGTATTGTATCACACTTCTTTGGTTGGTGCCAACTAGTTCCAGTGTGGACTTTGTGGCTTTCTGTTGGAATTATATCATATTATTGGTCTTCACATTTGTCAGAATAGTTCCAGCATTCTGTCTTCTAGCACCAAATCCCTAGAAAGGTCACGTACAACTTACCTAACCTCCAGGCACACATACTGAGGAGTGTATGGTTCCTTAAGATAACTAAGTGGAGACTTTGGACTTCTCATGCATAGTCCTTGGAGTCAGAATTTATGGAACTCTTCCAGATAGTTGCAGACTTCTGAGATTGGCCAGCGGTAGTAAATAGGTGTTGGACGTTTATTACTGTGTAACTTTAGCACATTAATAATTCTCACTATGAGAAAAGACCCGAGAGAAAACGAGAAGAACACAAGGATCAGTGTGAGAGGCCCTGCCAAGACCCACTGGGACCATTACTGGCGGTGCTGTTAAGATATTTAGATTGGATTATTGTCTAATGAAGAGTATTGGATCAAAAAAATGAGGCAGGATGAAAGTATCCCAACAGTGGTTTTAGCTGTATCTTGACATATAACAAACGTTCATTAGGTGGCCGCAGTATGAGTTAGATGCTTTGGGGAATATGGTGCAGTTTATATCCTGACATGGGAAACAAGGCAAGTAAGTGAGCACTCATTAATAATGGGACAAATACAGCTTTACCTTCAAATAGATATCAGATGCTGTTGGGATTTAAAGAAAGGGACACCACATGTGTTGGGTGGGTCAGGAAGGAGTACTTAGCAGAGATAGGTGTGAAACGTTAGGATTTTGGAAGTGTAGGATAAAGGGAAGGTCAGGAGACCAAGATGGAGAGACAAGAAATTCTGCCTGCAACAGTAATTTGTCAGGCCACTTTGCCTGGAGCATCTTCCAGAAAATGATTTATGCTGGACACTTGGGTAAATAGACCCAGCTGCTCCGGGCTGGGAAGCAATAGACCTTGGAAAGCATCCCTCCTCCACCCCCATGGGCCTCCCCACCCCCTGCCAACTCCCTCTCTGTTGAGATGAATCTTCCTCCACAGGTGTAATCCTTTTGGAGGATATTAGCTGACAGGCTTTGACTGGAGCCTGGTGGAGGTAAACTATAGGCCTTCTGGGGAAATCCTCAAATCATAAACCAAGATGTCTGAAGGGAAGGTGGAGGAGGGCTCTGGTGAATTTGAGGCAGGACTGTGAGAAATTGAGAACTGTGCTTTAAGAAAAGGGAATTGCATGGTAAGAACGAGACGGAGAGACAAAGCCCAGTGAGGAGGCAGCCGGAGAGGGGCTTATGGAGAGGGGCTTACGGCACGGGGAGACTCAGGCAAGGGAAAGCCAGGAGGTGCACCCAGTGACAGGAGGGGACACAGGGGGAAGCAGGTGGTGACTCTCAGGCTTTAAGGGTGGGGATGCAGAGTTAGGGTGCTTGGAAGAAGTCAGCCTTGACCTCAGACAGGGGAGCCAGGGATGAGGTGTTAGTGTGGAATTGCTAAAAAGTAAAAGAAATATGAGTAATACTTTAAGTCGGATCATAAAGAAAATGAACTGTTAATTGAGCCTCACCTCTTCAAAAAGGGTTCAGGTCTGTTTTTTCAGAGTTGGCCCTGGCTTTGAGAAAACATTTGTGTCTGTTTCATGACGTCATCACCAGCATTGCAGCGCCAGCCGGTGATTATCTTTGCACCCCATGGCTTTCATGTTGGTTTGTGAATCCACTGAAAATGAGGCCTTTTCCTTCACGTTTTACAACATAAACAGTCAGCCTGGTAATTTAATGCTAGTTCTTCCAATACAAATACTACATTATGAGTATAATTTCCCATTATTACCACAAGAATTATCTGGATGCTAAGAATAATTCGGCTTTATAAGGTCATCCACCAATTTTTTTTCTAAACCCAAAAATAAAGGATATAAAGGGAGGCTCTTCTTCCAATTTTATTTCTTATACTAGATTAAAATTTTCTTGATGGAGAAGTCAGCTTTTTCCACAGTGGGTGCTTAGCAAAAATTGTCGTTCATTATGGTCCAGTGAGTTCATTACAGATTTGGGAACCAGTTTTGGAAAGAATATTGATGTTCATGTGTTTCCTATAGTTTCTTTTTTTTTTTTTTGGTTTTTCTTCGGTACTGGGAACCGAACTCACGACCTTGCGCTTGCCAGGCAGGCGCTTTTGCCACTGAGCTAAATCCCCAGCCCCCTATAGGTTTCTTTATTACCTCAAACCTAATTCCAGTTTTTTTTAATGAGTCACTGAATCTTTCTGAAATGCAACAATTACACTATAGTCTAATATTATTTCAAGTCAAAACTTGTTACAGAAATATTGTCTGTGTGCAAATGAACGAATATCAACTTCAACCCATTTCTCAAAAAAGTAGAGTGTGATTTAGAAAAATATAACATAAAAAATGGTGGCAATGTATATGCACGTTCATGTGTGTTTGTGTTTATGCGTGTAAACAAGAGAAAGAACATGCAGGGTGGGGCAAGAGCTAGATAAAATGATAAATGAAAATCTACAAAAGCGGGCTTTATTTCACTGGTATTAATTTGGTAAATTATCCATAATTTATTAGAGCTTGTAAACATTGTGGCAAAATTTTTTGCCTTGTCAGGAATGAATTGTTACATCATTAATTTTGTCAAGGGATCAAGAAACAACATTGCTAAGATGGAAAAAAAAAACAATGCCTAGATAAATGTTGTAGAGTGTGGTTAATGTAGTTCGAGGATGAATCCTTGTGAACCTGGTTGCGCAAATAGCTGTCATTATCTCATAAGAGAAGTCCTTGATGTGGGAAACCCTTCCTCTGAGTGGCCCAACCCCAGCTGCCATGGATGGTGGGCACCCTGGCTTAGTAGGAAGCGGGCTGTGTGGCTGACGGTGCCTTGGGTTCCTAGTGTTTCCTGGCCATTATGACATGTGTCTCCATCCTGGGAGAGCACTGGCTGAGGTATTTGTATATATTCATACATTTATCCACTTACCAGTGTATATGAAGTGGTGGACAAAGTGGCTCTTTAAAATCAATTGAAGTAAAGATCATAAAAGAGAAGGAGGAATCCAGAGTACAGTGGTACCTTGGTGCTAGTCATTAATTTGTTCTGGCATGCATGTTGAGTGCCAAAAATGATGAGTACCAAACAAATTGACTGGCAAGGGTAGCCAGTTGCAAGCCAGTTGACACAGACAAGTTCTACCTTTTGCATCAAGGAGCAGGACAAAATATTTGCATCAGAATTCATTGTGTACCAGATTTAAAGAGTTTCAAAACAGTTTAGTACTAATCAGTGACTGTCCCTGTTTAAGCGCTAAACCTGGGTTTCAGTTTCTTATGGCTATGGGAAAACAGGAACCTGGTTGCGCAAATAGCTGTCATTATCTCATAAGAGAAAAAATTTTTCCTCCTAGGTAAGGACCAAGAGGTATTTATCACATAGCTCAGAATGTGGATGGTGCCAGGAGGGATAGCTGTTTGCTTAGAGTTTTGTACGTTATATTTTATGGCTTATGAAGGACTCCCTAAAGACAGACTCATGGCTTTGAATTGTAATGCAGAGGAGATAGAAAGGTAGGCTGCACATTTCTCAAGCACTGTGATTGTCCAGATGTGCTTCATTTGGTCATCTCTGAAAATCAGTACAGTAAGAGTAAGTGGGGTTGCATCTCTTATCCTGCATCTTTCTACTATCTAATGCTTCACCTGTTCTTATAGGAGTAGTTAATTGATGACTCAGTTCCCATGGGTAATTATTTTCTGTTGGTTGAAGGAAGAACATGTCTCAAGAGACCTGATGTGAAAGTAGCACACACTTTGTAGAATTGTAGACCCAACTGGAGGCCCGTGCTGCAACCCCAGGCTTCACCTCACCTGTGAGCTTCGATCTTGGAGAGTCTTTCTCCAGGCCCCAAGCATGCAGTCTCTATGACAGATGAGGAGTGTTCTTTCAGTACTGGATGAGGAGTAGGTGTGGATGGGAAGAGCAAGCTCAAGTCTCATCTAACTTCCTCTTTGGCAGATGAGGAATCTGATAGTCAGGGGCAGTAAGCCACTTGCTCATGTCACCTAGCTAGGTAGTAGCATATATAAAACTAGAATATATACAAATAAACAGCTTGGTTTCCATTCGTGGCTAATCAGAAGGTGAGGTTACTTCAAAGCAGCAGGTGTGAGATGACTCAGGTAGTTGGGTGGAAGGAAGGACAACGAGGTGACATTACAAGAGAACATATTTTGATGAATCAAAATATAACAAGTGTCTTATGTCATTATACCAAGATACAAATTTGCCTACCATTTACCATTAAGGCTGCACAAAACCTAAACAGAAGAAATCTCATCCACTTGTTAGTTACACTGTTCAAGGAATCAGGTAACTTTTTTTCTTTTCTCTGTCCATCTCCATTTTATATTATTTAAAAAGCCTTAATTGACCCACTGTTTTTAAATAATACAGCAAATATTTTAAGTAAAAATGGAAAATCTTCATAATATTGACTGAAGAACATTATATGAAATTTGAAGATGAAAGTAATTCATGCTTTTGCTTTCAATGTAAAAGCAGTTATTAAAAAAATAAACTCTCAGCATAAGAAGCTTCAATCCTCAGTACTGGAGCCTTTGAGAAAACATGGTAAATCTAGTTTTATGTATCTGTTCTAATACTCTTACAATACCAAAGTGTTTTACAATAACAAGTTTGAGATAGGATCCAATATGAATATATTATCCTCACAGCGAGCCTGTTCCTTTAGTCAATTTCCTAACACATATTAAAGCAATATATATGCCCAATCCTTGTTTTAAAGTATACTCATGTTCTCAGATTTGGGGTCTGGGGGGCATTCAGCAGGAAGTATTTTTTAAAGTAAATAAACTCTCCAGAGGATAATTGGTCTTCCACAGGCATCGATGTATATCTCAATATTTATCTTTGCAGTGGGATACATTTCTGTTTTCTTTCAATAACTTCATGCCAAGCATCAGTTTGGCTTCAGGAGGACTCCTTCTAGAGATGTGATAAATTACTTTTAAACAGCTCTATTTGAGACTGTATTTTTCCTCTGTAGGAGTGTAAATATTCTTTGGGTTGTACATCTTACTCAAAACTTTATATGTAGTGAAGTGAACTTAAATAGATGTAATCACACCTTTGGTAAAATGTAAAGTTAGCATTCTGCTATGAATTAGATTGTAGAAGAGTCTTTGGGAGTGCTCTGTACAAATATAGTTATTGCAAGGAGGAATTAATTCATTCCTGCATCCTGTGAGGAAATACTCAGCGCTCATATGGACACACTGCTGTACTATATCCCAAAGGTTTGCAAATAAGTGAGACACATGTTTCAAGACATGTGTAATTGGTGTTTCCTTTTGGTGAGACAGTTACATGGGAAAAAATTAAATGAGGGATTAAGAAGAGTCACAGTGAATGATCAGAAAATGAAAATCACAAAGGCAGTTGAAGTCATGATAAAGAAGAGTTTTAGAGGAAGCGGCACTGAGTTGGGCTTGAGGGGATGTGTTGGAGAGGCCGTGCCGCGGAGGGCGCTGGGGATGGAGTATTGGTGGAAGTCAGGGCATCTGGATGTGACTCTGACCACTCACAATTCCGCTGACTTACAGAACACTCCCTGTGTCCGTCCTCTCAAATGTAAGATTATCTCTAATATCTCTTCTTGCCATCTGTCATCTGAGTGCCCATTTTGGCTATAGAATTTTTAAAAATGTCTATCTCCAACTTTTTACTTAAATATGAGTGACAGACCACACACAAGAAAGGAAAAACATAAAACAACTCATATAAACCAACTTGTATTTTGTTCTCTTTCTTTAGCTTCAGACTGGATTCTTTTATATATATATTTTCCATTTATAAAGTAATTACATCAAGGGAAAGCTATATGTTTAAAACATATATGACTTTTATTGTTACCTAATAACTGAGTCTAAATTGGATGATTCTCATTAATAAAAGAACAAGAAAATAAGTCAGTCAAGACATAATTAGGTCATGGCATTTGACCATTGTGATTTAACCTTCCATTTGCCCTTATCTGCTAAAGCTTTGGCCTTAATATGGACAAAGGACAATTTAAATCTCTTTCCATTCCTATCCTTTTTCTTAGAGCTGCTTTAAATCTAAACCTCTAATAAAGAAAGGGATAATAAAATAGCAGGGAAAGTATAATGGGAATTATATTGACTCTCAAGAAGTTTTGGAAGAGAAATATATTCTCTTAGCTCTATAATAATATAATCATAGTGTGATTTCCACTCTGCTAGACTAGGGACTATTTTTGAAATCTTTAATGAATATAATCAGGTGGTAAGCATTTAAAAATTACTATTTCTTGAAAGCCAGGAAATTATTGTTCAGTGTAAAATGCAGAAGAAAAAGAGGGGGAAGCCTGCTACACTCTTTAACAGCGTAATCTATGTGGGATGGTGGAATGAAGCTGGGCTTTAGCCCTCTCTAAGCCTTTTAGTATAAGCTTAGTCTCGTTGGGACTCAGTTTTTGTACTGAAAAATAATAATAATAGCAAGTATTTGCTTTTACTATGTACCAGTTGCTATTCTAAACCCTTTGCATTTAATCACTTAATCCTCCAACCACACCATGGGTTGGTACTGTTATACGATTGCAGTTTAGTTCTCGCTTTATCTTTCTTAACCTTTCGGAGAAATTATTTGAATCCATATCTTTGATTATAAATCTATGCTTGAACTATTATACTTGACTGTCTGCTATTTATAACATTATTGTCAGGCTAAATATTTTGATTATTCAGAGGTGAACATATTTGTACACACATAGAGTATGAAAAAACTTTGTATATACGATTTTGTCTTTAAAGGAACTGTGGAACTGTCACTCATTTCAGTTATTGAGCAGAATATCTTTCATTCTTAGTAGTAGAAAGAAGCTAGTTAAAAAATTCCCACTGCACAGAGGAGAGCTACAGCACACATAGGGAAGTGCTGGTGGAATTAGATGATCCAGGACTGAATGCATGTCTATATTGTCAGTTGACAAATGTCACTGTTTAGAGCTGATGAAGCAAAATAACTTTTACCACATTGCTCCAGGCACCACAGCCTCTATGTTTTTGCCAACCCTCGCAGTCGCCACTGCTCTACATAACTCTTGAGGCTGCAAATGATGAAGTCATGCTAGAATGCCTGCTGCCTGGCCTCTGCTCCTGTGTTTCACCTCTTCTCATTTAGCAAATATTTAGGGAGGGTCAGCGAAGGTGAAAAGGATCAAAAAGAAAAGAAACAAGCTCTGGTATGTACATGTAACCAATTCCCAAGATGACTGCAAACTACATGAACTGCAAACATGTGCTAATAGAATATTAAAAAAATCTAAATATTTATTGAATGCTCACCACGTATGACTCACTGTGCTAGAGATCAGGGCCAAAATGTGGCCGGTAACAGATGTGGCTGCTACCTTTACATAGCTTACAGTTCAATGGGGAGGTGGACGTTAAAGAAATAACTGCATAAAAATCACAAAATTATTGAGATGCTGAAGATAATAAAGGAGATGTAGGTGGTTACATGAGAGAGGTTTGGGATAGGAATCCTGAGGTTTTCGATCAAGAGGTCATTTAATTTGTTCCAAGTATTCCAATCTTGTTATGATGAGTTTCCCACATAGCAGGTGATTTAGGGCAGAGGAGATGTACTAGAGAGATCTGAATAAGATGGAAATTGTCATCAAAATGTCTTCATGTGGCTTTTCATCAGTGCAGTGGGAGTGGGGTGATGCCCTGGGTTTGTGAGGGCTTTGGTTCAGTCTCTTGCTGCAGACTACCAGGTTTGAGACATTTGTTTGAGACAATTATGGATAGGGAAAAGGAGTTCATGTTGAAGACAAAAAAATATGAATTTTATTTTAAGCTATGTTGCTAAATAACTTTTATGGATTTTGGGGGGGAGTGCTTTTGAAAGTCTTATAAGACTCTTGTAAAGCTTCAGAATGCATACATATAATAACTCACATGGTGTCTGGCACTTAGTAAGTGGTGATTAGATGTAGTTCTAGTTTGCAGGAGAGACCAAAGTGGATAAGCTACTATATGAGGCAAGCAAGTCTGGATAGCCTAGATGGCAATATGATGTTTATCAGCAAAGGTGGTTTAGGATACTTGGGGGCTAAAGTCAGGGGCAATGGGCTTGATTTACTGACCAAATAGGCAGCAAGTGGTGTAAGGGTTTAGGCAGGGTATACTCTGGAGGATGACAAAGATTGGAAAAGGTAAATGTGGGTTTGTTCAGAAGCGTAGTCTTAGTCAGTGTACCTGAAATGCTTGTTCTTTATGGAAGTATTGCTGTTGACTGGGGTAGTGATTCTTAGAAGGGACCAGGAGGTGTCATCTCACACCCCAAGGAAGGTTTCCTTCCTAGAACAACCTCCTGGATGGAACATGAGAAAGAAATAGAGTGCTATTTTACTTTTTTTCTTGAAATGGAGCTTTGCTCTAACTTACAAAGAAGTTCCCATTATTTTATGTTTGAGACTTAATGAACAGTCATAGTCAAATCAGATTATCTGCATAGACTCCTATTCTAGAAAAATATGTATATCTTACATCTAGCTTTAAGCTATTATCCATTCGTTACATTTCTTTCTTCTGTCACAGATTAATTAAAACTGTGTTGTGGTCAGCACTTACTTTATATAGCAGAGTGTTTAACATTCAGTTTAAGATGAGAAGAAAAGGGGTAGAAATCTCTTTAAGTTGATGTCTTTTAAGACTCAATTGTAGAATAAAATAAAACAAAACTAAATGTATAAAATGTAAAATAAAATCACTATTCTCTTTCTATAAAACACAAAATGGCATATAAAAGTAGATACAAAAGCACTAAGAAAACATTGAACATGGGTAGCTGCACAAATAGGATTATAAAGCTGCATGTTGACCGACCAAACAGATTAATGGGTGATGCATATCTGGCTGTATCAAGGTACTGAAGGTGTACCAGAGCAAGATAATGAAATTGCCTGTCAGGTAATCTGATTTGAGAATTCCAGTCATCTATAAACTGGTGTGTGGGCTAATAAGCCAGGAGTTTGCCAAGACTCATTATTTTTTAAGCTGCTCTACTCTCTACATCTGTCTCTGCAGGATATGTTAAACAAAGTGTCCTGTGCAGAGCAGAGGTGGGGAACGTGTGAGTGTGACCAGGTTAATCGCTGGTCATGTGACCAGGAGAATCGCTGAGGCATGGCTCCAGATTGAATTGAACATTTCTCAGTTGTTCAGAGCTCAGCTAGGGAGCTGCACAGCTGCTAGACAGACAATATGCTGACCCCCTAGTCCTCCCGGCTGGTGGAAGCTGCTGTGGCAGATTCTGAGAGCATGTGTCCCGCCAAAGGTGTGCAGAGTGTGGGCGTTTGGATCTTGGCTCCGGCATTTAGCAGCTCTTTGACCTTGGCCCAGATACGTCCTTTCTGAGCCTCAGTATTCCTGTGTTCAGAGTGTAGTGTAGATGATAGGGTGGCTGATGGGACTGAAGTTGATCCCATAGTATTTGGCAAACAATAACCAATAGGGATAATCAAAGGATTAAGTAGAGGACTCTATGCGCATAACTGGTATTTCTCTTTGCCTATCATTTAGTTTCTTCCCACCTCCTTTTGTCTGAAATAATTATTTTCCTTTGCTTTGTCTTAATTTTTCTGTGTGGATAGACCTCATAGTCACTTATTAATGTTTTTGTTTTATTAGGCTCTTACATGTATTATGCAAATATTCATTGTTCTCATATCAGTGTCACAGAAAAATCACCGGCAGTAATACTTCCTTTATTTTGGGTACAAGATTCAACCAGAACACGAGAGTGGGAGGATTCTAAAAAAGGTGCTCAAAGCTTTAATTATTTTTCTTTCTAATACAAATGAGCTGCATGCTTTTAATGTACATCTGTTTGTATTTTAGAGTAATTAATTTCTCCCTTTTGTAATTTGTTAGCCTTGAAATAGTTTATAGGATAAATAAAATAAAATGCCCCAAATAAAATGCTATTACTGGTACCATTTTACAAAGAATGCTGACAAATTATAGGGTGACCGACTAGCTTTCTGGACATCAATTACAGCTTGCCTTTCCTTGAAGAAATATTTTATTCTCATGCAGTATTTATCATAAAGTTATTCTACTTTTTAAAGGAATTATTTCAGGACTCTATTAATTTTCCTTTATAAAGAATCATGATAGATATTTCTGCACTCCAGATTAAATAGTAATCAAAGAATAACTCCAAAGATAAAAAGTGTAATGATGTGGAAGAATGTCCGAGAGGTGGGATTGTCTTTATGAAGAATTTATTCCTCAAAATTATTATAAGGTATATATGATTTAGATAAAATATTAAGTATTCAAAGTGACAAGCACAGTGGATAGTGAAATCTACTGAAAACTTACTTTTTCAAAGGTCTCCATTCTCTCGTGATTGCACATTATTTGATAATAGATTTCAATTAAAAATAAAACACTAATATCAGGATTATAGAAGTGTCGTCCTTATGTCTTCAGTGGATGCTGTCGAATTCCCACTGGATATGGAAGAAGATGCATTAATATCAATAACAATGGCTACAAAGTATAATATCCTGCCAGACCATTGCTCTACTGCTAGGAGAGGGCAGGTTTTGTTAAACCAACCAGGGCAGTTGTTCAAGGTCAAGGCTTCCTCTGAATGTTAAAACAACTATACCTTGTGAGAAGGGAAATGGAGATGTTTTCTCCCCATTGGGGATATAAAATCTAATGGATAGTTTTACCTTCCCTGAAGTTACTGTGCTCACGACCTCATGGAGTAGATTACTCTCAGCAAACTTAGCAGGAGTGGTGAGGCAGCAGTGGAGCAGGATGAACTCTTTCTTTCCTGACTCCCACCATTCCCCACAGACTCTTTTTCCCTAACGTGTCCACAGCCCAGTCCACTGGCAGGGTCAGTGGTACTGGAGAGTAGGCATTCAGTCCTTGTCCCAGTGCTAGCAGTGACTGCTGCCTGCACCCTCACAGTTGAAGGTCCCTAGAGAAACCCAAATAAGTACCTTAAGTTGTAGATGTTCAGTTGAATTAGATCAGGGATGACTTTTCTTTTCCCCACTACACTTTCTTCTTAGTGTATTTCTATTGCCTTTTGGTGAGGACTCTCTTTTGGAAGAAAATTTATACCTTCATTTAATCCTTAGAGAAGAGCTATAATAATAAAATAGTGGCTGACATACATTTATTTTGTCATTTACAGAATGTCCTCATACATATTGTCTCATTTATCCTCAAAAGTAACTCTCACAGGTAGATTATTATTGATTCCATGTTACAACTTATAGAAGTTGTCACTCCAAGTGACAGAGCCAGGAACTGAACCCAGAAGTCCTTTTTCAGGAGATAGGCTAGTCTTTTGCATTTCACCATGTCGTAGATTGCTGCCTATACTATCTGTCTGTCTGTAATCAGACAGACAGGGGCCCCTTGAAGCCCTTTGGCTTCATAAAATAGCTCTGTGAATATACTAAGCTCTGTGATGAGACAAAGATAATCTATACGAACACACTTGACTGATATTATATAAAATTACTTGTTACATTATATATCAGTGTAAGTTATATTTTTAGTAGTACCCTACTCACTAATAGACCAGTGAGAATGGTAAATGTAGACCTTGGAGCCTGTAGACATAGCTAAGTATCATCCCTGGCTTTGTTCTCTTTCATAAGTTACCTAACCTTCATGCCTCAGTTTGCCGACTTGTCAAATGGGAATGATGATAATAGTCCTTCCTCACGGCTGCTCACAGATCAAATGAGTTAACACATATCAAGGGCAATGTCAAACTTATAATTGGCCATCAGGTGACACTCATCTTTAGTGACACTACCGGTGTTGTAATTCTTTGCCCTCATTCACCGTAACGTCAGTATATGGACGGATCTCAAGCAACCTTCCCAGCAGAAATGCCCACAGACAGCGAGAACAACATTGTGCTGAGTCGTGAGGCACAGCAAGTGGCTGTTTTAAGAAAAAACTGTTTTTATCATACATATATTTGGCCATATTTAAAAAAGACTTCAGCCTCAGTAAAAAAGAGTGAAAGAAAGAAACGTTGCCATGAAAGTACACATTTAACTGAACATGTTGGTCATTGGGGGAGACGGGTGGGGGATTTCTTCAGCTTTGTGAAAACCTGACAGCCTTTTCCTTGTTTTAAGCATACATATTTTGCTTGCAGTTACTTCTCAGACTTAAAAGAATTATCATGTCCTATGAGACCTCATGTAGGAAAGTTTTAAAGTAAATGTTCAGAAACATCAGTTCTTCTGTTGGGAATAGCCAGAGAATGCCTGGATCAGTATTTCAGAGAGAAGTAAAAGGGGGTCATAACTTCCCCTTTGATAAGCTTGTATCATGAGAGTACTATTTGGTAGAGAAGAATATGGAGATGGGTAGGGAGCTGTGAGAGCAGATCGAAGAGCATCCTTGTGTGGATCCGGCCTCCAGGAACATGACTCCCTTCTAGTCTCTGTGGGCAGATATTTCAGGGAGACACTCATAGCCCTGCAGTGTCCAGAAAGGAAGAGTAGAATGTCATTACTGTAGAATACTGTTGTGAGAATTAAAAGAGATGTGTAAAACTGCTTTAAAAAATGTAAAGCATTGGAAAGGCAGAGAGTATAATGTTTCCAAGCAGGAGTTGACCAGCTGTAAGTTGCAGATTGCCTGTGGCCTACAGGGTCTGGTATTGTAATTCTTTGCCCTCATTTATTCACCGTGAAGTCAGTGTATGGAAGGAGCAAACTCTAAAATATTTACGTTTGACCTTCAAATCGGCAACAACTAAAAAGCTGATAGAGCCCCTTTGTATAGAGCATGGGCTCTAGGGCGGGTTCGCCTGAGTTTGAATTCTGGCACCGCGCCTCCTACCATCAGCCTTTGGACTGCTTACTTAACTTCTCTATATATCAGTCATCTTATCTATTTTTTTTTTAGAAAAGATGATCCTGGTACCAGTGCCATTCAGTGGCCATGGATGTGAAATGAGTTAGGACATATAATCAGACTGTGGAAAGCTCTTAGACCTTGCATAGCACTTATTTGCTTATTTAAATTAACCTTACTAGTAGCTGGGCATACCAGCACATGACTGTAATCCCAGAACTCTGGGAGGCTGGGGCAGAGGGTTGCAAGTTCAACCCAGCCTGGCAAACTTAGCAAGACACTGTTTCAAAATTAAAAAATAAAAAGGGCTGAGGATGCAACTCTACGTGATGACTGTGGGTTCAATCCCCAGGAATAAAGCTATAAAACAAAACAAAACATGTTTCGAATGTTTTATTAATAATAGTTGTCATTATTTGGTTGTATAACTGTTTTTAAGATTCTAATTCTTTAACGGATCATTTTTTACACTAAAGTTTTGTAACATGACTACATTGGGTTGGAAGTGCAGCTCAGTGGTAAAGCGTGTTTATAGCACGCCTAAGTCCCTTGCTTCAATCCTCATTGCTAAAAAAAATTTTTTTCAACAAATCGACAGTTATAAAACTATGTGTTCTTCATTGTGCCTAGCAGGACCCCACCTAGAGTACCACAGTATTATACTTAGGACCCCAGAACACTGGCTGTGACCTGGTGTTCTAAGGATCTGTACAAGTCACATTGCCTGTTATCTAGTAATGGCATTTGAGGTGGCTTTAGCTGAGACTAGGCTCCCTTATGATGGGGGCCAAACTGACATGAAACTAAGATGTTTGGTGTTCTACTTGAGTAGAAATTTGTAATACAATTTTTATGTTGTATTTTCATAATGGACAGTGGAACAAAAAATATAAGTGCGTTATAGGAAAGGTATATTACGTGTGTTTTACCATTTAGCCCTCATACCATTACTGCAAAGCATGTGTTTCTCTTCCCGTTTGAGAAATGAGAGAGTCGAAGCTCGGATAGATTAGATAATTTGTCTAAAATGCAGGTGATGAGCACATCATTATTACCCTCTATAACACTGTCAAAAAGAAACAAATTCAAGTCTTTTGTGTTCAAGTCCCAACATTGTTACACAATAAACCATGATGAAACTCTGCTGGATTGCGTCAATGGCAAGATAGTATTAATATTGTTTGATGCAATCATATAAAACTAAGCTTTCTAAATTATTGAGGTGTTATAATATTTTCATGTTAACCTGACACTTGACATCTCAGCATATTGCTGACAAGAGTTGTTGCTAATGGTTAAGGACCAGCAATTTTGTGTGCCCATTAGAAATCGGAATGCATCTAAAAGTACCTCTGCATTTAGTTGAACCCTATAAGAGCACTCAGCCTATGGTGAGAGCTATTTTAGAATATTCTTTGCAGATGTCTCTTTGCTTTAAGAAGACTTTGTAATGAGCAGTCGGTCTCCTCCTTGAGAACGGATTGCTGTCCTAAAAAAGTATTTAACTGCCCAAAATCCAAAAGTTGAAAGGTGGACCTATGCCTTAAAAGAATGACTTCCATTTCCAGAGCCTTTGAGTCATGACCAATCCTTTTTTACATCTGAGAGGTATTGTTTTTCTTTGAATCAGGCAGCCCTGTAAGTGGTGAAAATCTTGACCTTATGGGGGCTTTGAAACGTAGGGCTTTTTTGCCCAGGCCAGGAGCAAGTACGCAGGGCTCAGGGCAACTATGCTCTTAGCCTGGGTCAAGACCTAGGCCACTGCAAAGTCTCACGTAGGATCACCCTACACAGAGATTTTCCATGCCAGGGGAACATCTCTGCTTTCCCTCCTGCCAGCTTGAGAAACCTGGGACCCCACGATGCTTCAGATGAAGTGAGATAATATTAAGTTTATACCTATAAAATAATAAAAGATGAGTGCAGAGGAGCATGAAATGTAATATTCCAGGCCCATCCGTTCCCAGAAACCTCAGTTTACTCTTAGAGACCATACACTTTGACTTTGCATTTTGCTCTAGGACACTTACTAGTTCTGTGATTATGGCAAGTTGTAAGTACTCATTTCCTGAACTGTAAAGTGAGTGTAATTCTTGCCTTGCTGGTCTCACAGACTTTGTGAGGATCGAATGAAATAAGGTCTGTTGTATGTAAGTAAAAGGATTATGGCGTATTATTCTTCCCCGATGAATTACCAAACAAATTGAAATTGATAATGTAGTTAATTGTACATTTGAAAGCCTCAGTATTTTGACCACTGTTGTTCATAAAAAACAAACATTCTTGAAACTATCATGTAAGTCAATTATAATTGAGCTTACTGCTAGTCATGGTGATGGTGGTGGTGGTAGTCATCTAAAATTTATTGGGACCATTATTTTAGGAAACAAGGTTCTTGGCAAACTTTGAATGACTTTTTTATTTCCCTTGAGCTTGATTGTATAGAAAAGAAATATCTAGCTTGCAAAAGTGTGTATGTATGCGGGTCTACATTTTCTTCCTCAGTACGTAGATTATGTTGTTTTCTTTAATTCAGACACTGAAAGACTTGGGGATCCGAATCTCTGGAATAAATCCTGTCAGAGTCTTTTGCTTGACTACGCTGCTGCCAGTTCCCACTTAACACTGTTGAACTTAGCGGAGCACTATTCTACCACTGTAATCCACTAAAGCCAATGCACTTGTGCAAGACTGCTTCCTAACGATGAGGAAACTGACTGGTGGTTTCACATTTTGCATATCTGGGCTTCAAACAAGGACTGATTCAGCTGATGCTGTATTCCACATCATCTCTATCTCTGCTAGACACTTCTAGTCACAGCTACTTTCAGCTGTGCATTTCAGCTCTGGGCTATTTATGTGAGTATCTTATAACCCATTGTATAATGGGAATCCAAGCAAGTATTTCCCAAGTTTCAAGCTTTGCCAGTTGATTTTTTTCAGAAGCTTACTCTCCTTACAAGAGAGGTCTAAATGTTTATGTGCAGCATGACTTTATTTTCAATTGTTGCTCTTGCACAGATAATAATTATCATATATCAACTCTGAAGCAAAATTATAATAAAAAAGTTTTCGTTAACGGTAGTGTTTTTATACAATATCCAATTTCCCCATACTGCTAGGAAGGTAGTTTTAAATGTCTATTTATTTTATCAAATGTATGTCAGTTCTGACTCAAAACTTAAGAGGAAAAATAAAGTCTTCCCTAGTTTACCTCAGCTAAAATACTGAATTACAGTCCAAATTTTACTTTTGAGTTCCATTCCAGTCATGGTAGCTGTGTTTCTTTGGGTGGGCCTGGTTGCTTCTGTGAACCTCATTTTCTTCAATGAAAATGAAGGCTTAGACTGCTTGATTTTTATGACTTCTTCCAGATTCTATCCTAAGTGAAATTTATTTTTCATAGTTACTTTGAACACAGACAGCAATTATACAATTTTATATAGAGCTTTTTAGGAACTTGGTGCTTAATACTTAAAACTAAACCACTCTCTCTGAATAGTGAAAGCTGTTTTAGGGTTTAATACTTGTTTATTCAAACAAACATAAAATCTATTTAAACTAAAACACTTTTTTAATAGCAGATATTTAGATGATTTTATCAAAATTATATTACTGTGAAATTTCTGGGAAAAATTGTACAGTCTTATACAGTCACCTGAGTAATTGTTCATACTTAATATATATCATCAAACATGCTCTTTTTATGGTTAAACATCGTAGAGAATTTCTTATAAATATATAATCTACTCAGTTGTACAAAAGTTCTCTTTGGCCACCTCAGCCAAAAATGTTTTGCCAAAAGTAAACACGAATTCTACATTTATTGGTACAGTATGCATTGGTTTCATGGTACAGTATCAGTGTCTTGCCCTAACGATTCAATCTGTAAACCCAAAACCCCTGACCCAGGAGAGCTTTGTTGCTGGAAGGCTCAGAGGAAACTATGTGACACTGTAGCACCTGCGCTGTAGTCCCAGAGGTCTCTGTTATAGAAGAGAATGAATGTTATTAAAGGGAAGACAGAAAACCTGCCTTGATCTTCCTTTAGAAAGCTAGATCTCTCACAAAGATGGAGTATGAATTTCCAATTCTGGCATCTATGGAAAATTGTCTCGCTTAAAAAACCTTCCCTTAGGGGACTGAAGGAAGTTGTATCTTCCCTTCTTTTTCTACTGCATTCTAATATTCAGCCAGGTCAATGGTACAGTATATTCATGATCTATGTGTACAGGATAGGAGAATGAAGCTATAGTAAGTAATACAAAAAGCTACTTCTTCTGCAGCTTGATTAAAACAATCCACTTGTAGTTGCTTGGTTGTCAGCTTGAGCTTGTCTCTGTGACTTCTTTTCTGCTCCCCACTTTAATCCATCATTCCAGAGAGCACAGAAGAAGGAATATATATAGTACCCTGTGCTTGCTTAGGCCTTAGCAAATATCAATTCATCACCAACTTGGCCCTACAAGGGACCATTCATTGGCATGTCAGAACATTACAATTTACCCAGTGTTCCCTGGTGTCGAAGGAGTCATATGACCGGATCTCAAAACAAAAAGAATTCCACAATATGTTCCTGGAGTTATTAATAAAAATAACTGCTGCTTGACAGGAAAGACATATGGTGGATTTAAGATGCATGGCCACAGTATTTCGTTTTAAAAATTTTTTTTTCCTACTTCAGGGGTTGGGGGAGAGAATGAGAACTATGCACCAGAAAAACCTTCAACCCTGAGAAGCCATTGATGAGGTGTTTCAGTCTCCGGGAGCTTCCTATTTCATTGCTCTGCCATTGAGCCCTTGTAATGCGACAATGAATAAATGTAATCAAAACAATTGGCTGCCTGAGATCTTTTTTAATGCACTGCTTCGGACGCAGTACATATGCTGTGCAAATAAATACAAAATTAGTGTTCCTGTTGGAAGCATTTGGTGAGAATGAGTGATTTGTCTTGCTTATGAAAGGTGCATACATTTTCGTTCATAGCTGTTTATCTGTCGGCCCCTTTCTGCTTATGGATTCAGAGATGGAATTCATCATTTGTCAGCGCCTGAGCAGATGTGCTGGAGACGACCAGATTGATCCATGAGGCTGAGCAGAGCAGCCGCACCAGTGTTAAGAGGGCGGCCCCTACAAATTGTATTATCTTTTGAGACTGTTGTCTACTAGCTCTTTTCTATACTGCAAGAAAGAAAGGAAGGCTGCCCTTTTCTACTTTCAGTCCTGTAGCTGAAAAAAAAAATGACCACTTTTGGTATAGCTTAATGGAAATGGAAAACAGCCCAATCTTTCTGGGTAGTGAAATCTAGTGAAAACCCATTTTTCTAAAGGTCCATTCTGTTCTGGCCACAAATTTATCTGATGTTGGGTTTCAATTAAAAACAAAACACTAAACTCAGGATTTCAGAAGTGTCATTTGCTTTGTTGTCAAACTGCTACAGACAACATTTCCTCTTGGTTCATAGAAATTATTTCCACCAGGACAACATTAGCAGGCACGAGAGTGGTTTATGGGAGAAAAATAATGGCTTTCTAAAAGCTTGACTTGCTTTCGGTCTGTGCAAAAGGCCTGTTGAAGCTGAGGTGATTACAGAGCCATCAAAGGCCCTTCTGGCCAACAAAACTCCTTTGCACTTGTGTACTGCTGAAAATTGGTGTCTGATGCCAGTAGATTGAAGAGCTAAACAGGAGCTGCTTGGGAGCTCCGTGTGGCTTTCCAGCCATAAGTTCTTGACACGGGCCTGAAATAATTAACCATCTAGGAGCCACATTGCTCTCTAAGGGCATCAGGAGAAAGAAGCGCATCCTCATTTTAAATTAATGAATGGATCCCGGTGAAGAGGCAGAGAGAGCTTACCTCAGGAGGCAGGGTGGGGCAGTTGCTGAAACCAGAGGTGGAAGGCAGCTGGGGAACTGTAAGCTTTCATGCCTTTCTGTCTTGTTCCTGCAGTCCCTCCATGGATATTTCCCTTTGGGTGATTTCTTTAGTCAGATTGGTAAAAAAAAAAAAAAAAATTCATACTCAATATTCCTAATATGTAAGGTCACCAGAAATAGTGCATAGTTACTGGAATGTGGTCCATAGCTCCAGACATGTCCACTTTACAGCCAACATAGGGCTTTGGCTGAGCTCTGATATCCTGATGGGCTCCCACGCACATCTTTGAGGCAAGGAAAGGTTCGATGTGTGACTTTTATTTCTTCAGCTGAAGGCCTAGGCAGGGCATTAGGAGGTAGAAAGAAGCATGTGATTGCTTATTATTCACTTTTTAGATGTGGTCAAACCCATTTGTCATTACTATTTTTTTTCCAAGTTTTTGGCTTCAAAGACAGCATAAGGACAGAGAGATGTAGAGAATGATAACTAAAATAACACTAAAGACATTTTACAAGATGAAGAATGACCAGACAGTGGTCTTCTTTGGAGTTTATCATGTATCTGAGAAGGTTCTTCAAGTTGGTTTCCGCATATGTGTATATGGCCATTAAAATGTGCCAGGTATAATGCTACCTATTTGGGTTAAGATTCAAGTAAGACATGTTTCTGCTCTCAAAGCCTCAGAGAGACTGACCAGTGAATAAACAGTTACAGTATGAAGCAGTAAGTGCTGGAGCTGAGGCGCATTCCCAGAGCACGGAGGGAGGAGTTGTTACTTCTTAGGACCAGCCTCGGCACTGCTCTTGTCCATTAAAACTGAGTTCAGTAGGTGCTGAAGATAATCTTTAGAGCTTACAAGGGTTCCTTGTTTGCTTTTTTTCAAGTGCTGCTGTTGTGTGATTTGAAGTTCAGGGCTTTAGTTTTATTCACAGAACACAGTATCTCTGAGAATATACTTATTCCTGGTCTATGAGGAGCTTTGCATTAGGTACCCCAGAGGTCACCTCTCAAAACATGTGTCCTTGTTCTGTTTGGTTCTCACGTTCAGGGGCACCACATGCTAGGTGACAGCTCTGGGATGCTTTGGGCACGGCTCTCCAAGAGATTTTCAAAGCCCTCTGCAAGACTGAGCCCTCGCTTGTACTCCGAGTGCTTCCTGCAGCAAATACCATATCTCCTCCACCAACCTGTCTTCACCACTGTCTGATTGAGCACCAGCAAGTGCTCACTAGGAGGGAGATCCTTATTGCCCATTTTCTCTGTTTCCTAAATGATCTTAATTGCTTGAGAGAGGAGGTATCCATTCTAAATATCCCTCCCACCAGGGGTGATTCACATAGTAACAAGGTTTAGATTACCCCAAATGTCAGGACCCCCACAGATATAATGGGCTTCCCTCTAGGGCCCACCTGACAAGCTGCTTCTCTTTCAAATACCTGTGCTGCCCAGAACCAAGTCTCTTGGCCACCCCATTCCCAGCACCCTGAGGGATTAGAGGGACAGAACCGCTTCCCTTTTCCTTATGATATTTGTTTTCATTTTCACCATCTATGGAACATGTGGGATGCTTACATACTAGGTAGTCCTAATCTCATTTAAAAATCCCATTTTAAAACCCCTTAATCCCATTTTTTCAAATATTGTGTCCATAATAATCTCACCAAGGTTAGTACTCAATTACAGTTAAAAGTTATAATTGCAGTTTGCATTTTTGGCTTAATGGATCCTTAAGAATAGGAAATCATAAGAAAAACAATTAAAAAAAATTGTCCTTTGGATTTTCCACCACTTTGTGGCTTTCTCTGCAATCCTCATCCTTCCTCCCTTTCAGTCAGCTGTATTCCCAACTTACACTGTCTATAGACAGTTTAATGAGAGCACTTCTATAAGAACAGTAAGTAAATACAAAGCAGCTAAATTCAACACACATACACTAAAAATAAAGCATTTAAATTACTTGCCCTTCCCAGGATGTTCTTTGTGTGAATTTTAGGGTGAGGAAAATACCTCAGCCTCATTTCCATCAAGCCATGAGGAGAAAAAGTAGGGGTAGAGTAGCATTGTCATATTCAAAAAAAGAAATGATTGACAGTGTCACTTAAATTCAAATGTCTCCTTAAAATAAATATAAAAGGGCCTTTGAAGAAGTTGCTTTGAAAAATCTTTTTTTTTTTTTTCTTCTTAACCTAGAGTCCCCAACTTTTGTTCCTTTCTACTTTGTTCTCTGACTGATAGGGGAATTTAGCTCCTATCATAGTAGCAGCTCAGGGAAAGTACATCCCCTGTCTCAGATGTTGCACAAGCCTGCTGGGCGGCCCTGCCCGGGAGGTGCCTGGAGCAGACCGGTGGGTGCTTCCCTGCCGGCTTCTACCATTTCTTGGGAGCACAGGCTGTGCTACCAGGCCGTGTGGCAATACTGTGAAGTACATAAGTGGGCCTTGTGTGAGGCCTTCGCTTTTACTGTAACTTGTGACCACCCTCTTCCTTCTGAGTGTGTGAGCCTAGAAAGAACAAGTCTCTTATTCACTATATGTAGCGCTTTGTGAGGTAAACCTGTTTACTTCCTCTTAGGTGATTAAAAGGACTTGCAGCAATTGAACTAATATTTATTTCACCTGAGATTAGAAGCAGCACCTTCATAGTTCAGGTATTGTGAAAGCTAATAGACATTTCTCTAAACAGCGGCCAGGGTTTCTGGATTCTTGGTGTTCTCAAATGCCAAGAGACATGAGTCAGGTCAGCTGATAACAGGGTGAGTGGTTTCCCCCTCCCACTAACACATTAGTCATATCTGCCTGCAGAGAAGCCATGACCCTCCGTGTCTCCCACACCTAGCCCTCCCGCCTTCCACCACAACACAGATATAAAAAGTCAAGCGAATAGTTTGGGGGCAGCATGCGTGCAGACTGAAGTCTCTGCTTCCAGTACCTGGAAATCCGAGCTCACCACTCTCATTTTCGAAGGACAACCCTGAATAGCTATATCCTTTTATTGCCACCTTTTACTAATTTGACGCCAGCTGCACTTGGTCTTTCCACAGGAAATTCTCACTGTGCCCATAGGACCAGAGAAAATAGAGCTCTTATCGGAACTGACTTTATGTTCTTTTTGGCAATTTCTTTTCAGTACAACATGGGGGACGAGAGGCTCTCATTTTTTGTCCTTCAGTACTTTTAATTTTTTTGGCAAACAGTCCTGTGATACTAAAAATTTTACACTTAGGCATAATTTAAGAAGACATGCTGTGACACATGTATTTTTACTATTTGCTTGAGAATCTATGGCTTTGAAGGATATTTACTCTTTCTCTATAGCCCAGACAGAAAAAATAAAAATAAAGTCTATTTACCAAACACCATGAAAACAATAACTGAGGTGGCTAAAGATAACTTAATAACAAAGGGAATAACTGAAATATTGGTTGATTTCTACAGGTCAGCCATGAAAATTTCGATATGTAACACAGTCAAGTTTCCAAAGTATAACTCTGATCTTTTTCCTCTATCCTTTCATCAAGCATAAAATGTATAAGTTTAGCTTCTGGCTACTTAGAAAATTATTTTTTCTTCCTCACCGCTATTTGTAGGGCTTGAGGTGTAGATGTGCGCAAACACAAAAGCTCCTGTCAGACGAAACCACCTGGGCCTCTTAGTGCAATCTATAACCAGTGCAAGTTTCAGATCAATATTGTGTTAGAGAAAACCCATCATATCAGTATTAGTTTATTCTGAATTACTCAAATTAGTTTATAAAGTAACTGGGGTGATTTTTCTTAATTGCTATTTTTAGAGATACACACGTTGATTCTATTTTCCTGATCATAAATTTATCATTTGTAACATTTAAAAAGTTCTGAGTTAGAATAAGAACTCATAGATAATTGTTGTTATTAATATTTCAAGGCATTGACTCAGTATTTTTTCTGCTTATATAAGAAAGTTTTGTTTTCTCTTTCAATTTAGCTATAATGATAATATGCATATAATTTTGCAGGAATTTTTATCAGTATTAGAATTTTTTATCTGCCACAGAAATCTTGCATCAAGTTAATTTTTTATTAAAATCTTTAAGTGCAAAATCTTCATTTATAGTCTGATAATTTTCTTAGGATAGTCTCAGAATTAAACATTCTTAGTGTGTGAACATTTTGAAGATTTTTAATGTATGTTGAACAATTAATTTTGATGGGCTCTTACAAATTTTTGTCTTTAAAGCATTTATGAGTGTTGATTGATCTCTGCATTGGCTTTAACTGTAGCAACAGTGATTTACTTATTGCATCTTTGATTACCTCACTGATTGGGAGGCACTGTCATGTGTACTCTATGGTTGCATTATTTCTTCAGGCTGTTATATTAAAATTATTGCAAAAAGTCACTGTGTAATCATTTCAGTGAGACTTTTTCCTTTAATATGTGAAAGGATAGGGTTGTTTGAATATTGTATTCTTTTGCAGGCTTAGCAAACTGCGATCAACAAGTTTTGTCATGCATTCACAGTCTGGTTTTAGATTACACATTAGAATAACTGTTCTGTACTTCTTTTGTCGTGACCACATATTTTAGTTATGGGCATAATTATGTATGTTCTTAAAGCTCAAGAATTGCATGAAGTTTATGTTTTCTTTGTGTTTAATCCTTACCCCCTCTCCTCCCACTTCAGCCCCAGCATAGATCCTTGCCTTCCTTGAGTCTATCTGTCCGGTCATCTGTCTGAGAAGTTAGCATTCCCTCACTCTCTCAGAATATATGTTTTTCTCTTTAAAGTAAAAAAAAAAAAAATCCAAAACAAATAGTCCATTGCTAAAGTAAAACGGATGTATATTTCCTAGAGAAAGGCAGCTTTGACACCTTGAGGATCCCTGCATGTAGTCTGAGATGAGAAACCATCGGCTGACGTACAGTTTCCAAAGACTGTTCTGACCTCTGGCTGTGGCACTAATCTTTCGGTCAATGGCTCCCCTCCTTGCCTGCCTTCCTTTCACCTTAGAGTTTTCCTCAATGGTAGGATGGCTGGTTTTAATCCTTTTAAAAGCTTTCCAACACAGTTGATCGTCCTCTTCTGTGCCCATACCCTTAAATCTTGCTTCCCATCGAAGCATGAGCTCCATGCCTGTAGTGGCCATGGATTAAGCACATTACCAGCAACCACACTGCAGCTAGTGTTTTCTATTGCTCTCTCTTTTGCTCTGTTCAAAGGAGCTGTGAATCCCTTGTGGATACAGCTTTGGGAGAAACCCTTCACATTCCACTCCCCACACAAATGGTGCAGCTCTTTTTAACACCATAAATTAAATTAGCACATGTGGTATTAAACAGTCCAGTCGTATAAAGCATGATTATCTAATGATCAGGACTATATTCAAAGAACCCAGTGTCTCTGAGGCAGCTTCCAAGGATATATTGTTATGATGTGAACTGTCTGGGATGTGGATGGGATTTTAAAGTGTGCTATTTTGTCAGTATAGTAGAATACACTCTGTATATTATCCCTTGGAGACTTGGAGCAATGTTGCTTTTGTTCTTATCTATGCCATTGTGAATTGCATAAGCCAGAAATACAGAACCCACAGTAAAGCAGGGCAGCCTTGACCAAACAAAGAGAAAGGCTGATTATCTCAAAGGTGCAAATTCTCCCTTCGCTTTGACAACCGAAACTTCGATATTCCTATGATGTCACTGTAAGTGAATTCAGAGTTTACTGATGGAATATAAAATTATTAACATTACATAAAGCACCCACTGCTTGTCTTCTAGAATGTTTTACTTCTGCCCTGAAGATCCTGATGAGATTTTTTTTCTCCAGTATATTACATAGTTTGTCGGGCAGAGTGGACGCTGCATGAACTCTCAGCTCTTCTTGCTGCCCCTCCCTGGATCCAGCTCATCTAAATTTTACTCCTCCTCTGTGCATTTATGGCACACACTGCTCAGATCATCCTTGTGTTCCTTAGCTACCTCATACTTGAGCATCTAAATTTTTGTGTCTGTGCTCCATGTGATTATAATTTTGTAGGGAGTATACAGTGCTTTGTATTTGTCTGAGTGGGAATCATGGTATCTTACATATAGGAGAGACTCAGTAAGTATTTAAGAGATTAATTGGTTATTTTTCTTTAAGAAAATGAATTTGAATGGACATGCCTGAGAGAAGAATCTTGGTGCTCCCTTGTGTTGAATAAAGTTTGCCATGGTAGAAAATTTCCTCTTGGCTTCAAACTATATATTAAAATTAAAATTGCAGATATATCCTTTGTGGAATTACATTTAGCCTGAACTTTCCAAACAGGCTGTAGATACATTTCTATGGAATTTCTGTCTTATTTAACTTTACCTATCTTTTAGGACTCAGCTAAAGGTTTGGCCAATCAAAAAGACCTCCTGCTGTTTAAGGTCTATCTGCTCCTTTTCTGCAATCCTGGAAGACAGCTGACTTTTCTCCATTACTTTGTATTTGCAAATACTTGACTGTATTATATGCTAATCACTGTGTCTATCTGGCTTCTGCCCATAACTAGCTTGCAGCCTCCTTCAAGGTCTCAGAACCACTGTTTAACCCTTTTGCACACTACACAGTAGTTAGTGTCATGGTTGTCCCTGGGTTTAGGGGAAAGTATTCAGAAATTTGGATAGCTTTACTCTGTTACCTAATCACTTGTATAAGCTGAACAAATCATTCTACCACTCTGAACCTTAGTTTTTTCATGACTAAAATGTTCACAGTCTCTCAGACTTACCATGAACATTAAATAAGATTATGGATAAATAAGTGTTTCAAAATTGTGGACCAATATACTAAGAGAATAAGTTATTCCTATTATTTGTTGACCAGCCTAAAAAAAATTATTCTTTATCCTAATGAGTAGAAGTTCTTTGCATGTTCTCTGTATCTCCACACTGAGAATTGTGCCTGGCTTATACAGCTGGTGCTGAAAATGTTTTTGACTAACATATTGGTAGGCAGGGTGGCAGATGTCTAAGCCTCTGTGTTACCTATTTTTAGTAAATATTTTCTGATTTGAGAAGTTGGACATTTTATATTTATCCACATTTTAAGGATGGTATATTGATCATCATTACAAATAAGATTATGAACAGTATGCTAGGTGTGCTGGGGAAAAAAACCAAACACATATTGAATATTTTTAATAACTGTACACATGACCACAAGCAGCAAAAAGATGCTGTTGAGTGGCTTGTGGCAGGAAATAAGGGAAATGATTTAAAAGAAGTTATAATTCTTTACGTCAATAACTTTCGACCCAGTTATGTATTAGAACCACATGGGTTACCTAAAAAGAATTCAGGCGTCTGGACTCTAGGCCAATTAAATTAGGATTTCTACTTTGTGTAGAAGGTCAACTGTTGTTGCTACCATGAATGGTATGAAGTGAGGATATTATTTGAAGATTTCTGCTACCATTTCATGTCTTATTAAATTGGATTTTTCCCTGGCAGTGGGAAATCTTCTAGCACAGGAAGAGTTAAACAGCCTATGTAGCGTTACCTGAGTCATATTAAATTTCGGGAATACCTCCTCCAACCAGTCAGATCCGCTGTTGTAAGTATGCAGACTTGCTCAGCAATGGTTCCTGCCACTGGGAGGTATTTGCCTAGTAACCAGCAGAAAACAGAGGATGGCATGGAATCAGAGGGTAGAGGCAGTAACACTGTGCCTGGCAGGAGTAGGAGAAGGATGAAACGAGACACATGTGGGCTACATGTTGGGCATGGGTTCCTATTTACAAAAGAGACCATGTCAGTATTTCCTCTAAACTTTACATACAGAGGCTGATCCATCAACATTAATTGTGAGTAATGATAGTGATGATCTTCATGACTAAAATTAATTGCTGCATTATTTGTCTGTAAGAACCTTAAGATACAACGGTCACTGAGTAAGAAAATGGACCAGACACTATATTCCATGCATATGACTTTTCTACATCTGTAAACCACTTCATATAGCTAATAAAATTATTTCTGCTGCTAAGAGATAACATATTCTATCCTCAATTTGAGAATACCTAGTTTCTGTTGCCCATGATGTTTTAATTTACTTAATGGAGATTGACACTATATTTTTCTTTCCAAACTTCTGTTATTTTATTAATGTATCAGTTTTATTTTCAGTTTTTCAAAATATTTATTTTATTCTCATCTCTAGTTTCCATCTTTTTTGGGTGTTTTTCCTGTAGAGTCATTTTAGTCTTAGTAAGAGTATAATGAAGCCTATATACTGTATTATAGGAGAATCCTTTGAAGTTTTTCAGTATTATTTATCATCTGATACTACTAGTAAATTACTTTCTTTTTAAACTACACACTGTGTTTTTTGTTAGCTGGGGGGTCATTAGGCCTCCAGTCTCTTTCTCCTGAATCTACAAAAAGTCATTGTTCACCTCGTATATGTGACATTTATTTTTCCTCTCCAAGTCTGCAGTCCTTTATCTACCTACCTACCTGCCCTCCACTGCTAAATACCATTTTGCCATTACCCACCTCTCCTGGACAATAGGGGTTATTATCCTCTGTTTATACCCCAGGTATGAGAGATAGCTAAATGAAATAGGTCCTAATATGTTTCCCCCTTTTCCTCAGAAAGGAATACAGGTAGGAGATTATATCATTTTTTTTTCCTCAAAAAGCATAGAAAGTCACTTTTAAAAGAAAATAGACTATTTGCCTTGGTGACAAACTTGCATTATGTTTTTATTTATTTATTTTTCATGAAAGAAATTCATGCTTTATAGAATCAGCCTCTTTTTGGAGCTATACCATGTCTCTATCAGTTTTGTTTTCCTTCAGAACATCATTTGGGTGATAAATTTCTTAGTATCCTGTTTAGCTGTCAGATTTTGATAAGCTTTCTGGGGAGCTCACATGCACTGTGCTGTTCACCCCAGTCCCGGGCTATTTTCCTTATCTGTGGTATACCAGAAGTAACTTGGGGTTAAGGTTTGGCACTTCTGCCTGGTGTTTTGGCTTTGGCTCTGTAAAACGTATCACAAAGCAGACATAATATGTGTGCAAACAGCTAGCGACACTACTAGAATGTTGTCAGCGAAAAAGCAGAAAAGCCTCTAAAATGGAGAAAACTGTGCTGAGTGTATTTACAATGGCATGTTTGAATCTATTCCTGAAACCAAAACTAGTGTAAAAAAATGAACTAGATTTACATTCCTTATTATCATTTGCTCTCCAGTGCTAGATAAAAGAGTAATTAATAGCTCATGCAGTTTGTGTGTGTTTGCTCTCTTAGCTCATGTGTTTACATGGAAACACTCACCCACATACACAAAAGGAAAGAAGCCACAAGTACTGTTCCTTACATGAGAGAGATAGCATCAGACCTCTCATAGTGTATACATCCTCAAACTCTGTTTATGGTGAAAGTCAAGATCTTGAAGTGTTTGCTGCTCCCAGGTTTAATTGGTTTTATCTGCTGTTATCATAACAACCTTATCTCTTCAGACAGTTGCATGGATAATATTTGGAGATCAGAATTCAAGCCCAGACACACAGTGTCATCCAGCAATTAAATGTTATTTGATAGTTCTGTGTGTGGCTCAGGTGCCGGGGAGCTCCTGCCTCTGGTTGACAGTCTTTATAGCATCATAAAATAGTTCTCAGGGGAAATCCGGATATGGAAAGCTTTCCGAATAGAAATGGCTAGAAAAGCCAAGGTGAAGTGAGGTTCAGGCTCTCGGTGGCCGTTCTGGTCATAGACTGTTGCCTAATGACTGTGCATTTCAGGTCTGAGAGATGTTTAATTATTTCTGTTATTGCATTTTGGTGAAAAGAGAAAGAAGCCGTTTAGCTCTGGGACATGGGTGCTGACGTATATTTTGGGGGAGTCTATTAAATGGATCAACATGGCTTTCCACATGCCCAATTTAAACCCTGTATCAGAACTACATAGGAAAATTCCTGATGAATGTTTAACTGCATGGGTCTAATTAGATGCAGAGCAAGACTTTCCCCAAATGATTAACTGACAAGATTAGGTAGACCTTCCTTTGTTTTGTTGGGATTTGGGCTTGCATCTTATACTACTCCTTTTTATCTTTTAAAATGAGTTTCTGAAAGTAGAAAAGGAGGTAAAGCAAGCACTTGACACAGCTAAGGTTGGAAGAGTATTATAGTTATTCTTCTGGGCTTTTTCAGGAGTGGATTACCTCTTTAACTTCCTATGGCCTGTACGGGGGAGATAGAGAGAAGCCTGATTCAGACTCCTCTGTAGGTGAAGCACTAAGTGTTCTGCTCATTACACGTTTTAATTGCTCAGCTGTGCCTGGAATGTGGATTAACTCTCCAACACCTGAAAGAAGATTCCCCCTTCATATCGAGAGCAGTAAAGATGAGAGACAATAGGGTGACAAATGAGATCGCTAAGTGGAGCCCTGATCAATAGAGAGTGCTGTCCATTTGGGTAATGGACATCCCTGTCATCTCAGCTGTTAAAGAATTCAGCAGAGATGAGTCCCCAAAGGTCTGCAAAGTATAAGGCATCCAATACAGGAAACATTACCACCTCCCTTCCCCAACCCCAATAAATAAAAAGGTACATCTCAGGAGCTCAGTCTTTAGCTGCAGTAAGCTGTCGTGCGTGGGATTTATTATACTCTATTTTAAAAAATCTGTGCACAAAGCAAAAAGACAACCTGGAGACTGGGGTAGGGGGTAGACAGGGGGTGGTCTTTGTTTTCTCAGACTTAATAGTGGTGTGAACACCTTAGGTAGTCTTGTGTGTCGAACAGAAATGTCTTCAGATTTAAAATTATGAGGTTGTTTAAAGTGTGCTCTTAAAATGTTCTCCCCCCTCCACCTGGTGATTTCAAGCCAGTGTATTTGGCAACCAGGAAGCTTGACGAATCGCTTTTGTCGGACAGCCATATGGCAGGTGGGGTGGAGGTCACTGTGGTACCCAGCCTTCCTAACTCATATCAGTGCCATTCGGCCCACGTGTCCAAGTCTGACAGGGGCTGTTCATGGTCTTTCCTTCCTAAATACCTTCAATGTGCTCGGCCTCTATTTCTGCTGAACTCCAGCTTCTTCTATCCCATCTTGTATTGTGGAGGTTGGACAGAATCTCTTTCTTTATCTGTCTTTCCACTATTCATTTAACCTGGCTAATTCCCTAAGGGATTGCTATTACCACTGGCAGCCAGATTCCCTGCTGGAACGTGCGTGTGAAGATTTCTGGATGGTTGTGAAGAGAAGTGCAGTTTCACTGGGCAGTCAGGTGTGGGTCATTAATTTTCAGGGCTGTTGTTTAACTATTAATGAGGTCATGGCCCCAGGGCCAGACTGACTTTACCTATCAGATGTCTCCCATTTCCCAGCAGGCCATTCACCTTTAGTCAGAGCTCTCCACTAATAATTGTCCCACGCCACGTTCACACACCATTGCTTCATCTCTTAACCTCAGCTTCTTCTAGATAAGAAATAATTCCTGCTGCCCATCTTCCCAGTCATCCATCTTCACTGGGGCCCATAAAACAAAGCAGTTCCCATTTTCCATTAACCTCTGAAACTTAGAGGCATATATACTTTCTCTTCTTCCTCAGCTAGTGGCATGTATTTGCCATCACTTGCAGGAGGTCTTAAATTATGCAGAAAGGCAGGCATCACCCCTGTTGACCTAGCCACCTACTTTACCTTTTATTTCTCTCCTATTTACCATTGCAGTTGATAACTTGTAGAACTCAGTAAAGTAATTCACAACTGTCAGCATCTTTATTATATTGCAGCCAGCAGCAGAAATCGTAACCTGAAGGGATATCTACTAAATCAAGACTTCTGTAGCATAAGCAGTGTAAATGAATTCCTGCACATTACATTATTATTTTTATAATGTCTTTATTAAAGAGGAAAGGAGAGGATGCCTATTTAGAACAAATATTGCACTTCTGGGGGCTGACAGATTCATATAATTAGAAAAAAGTGTATTAGAGTCTAAACCCCAGTTTCTGCCCTTTTGGAACCACTGCCCTATCCTTAGCAGGTCAGCAGCCAGCTTCTGTTTGGCCATGACCTTACTAGCATTCAAGGGGTAATTCCTACTGCTTCATCCCTCGCCTGTTCTTTAGAGCGCCACACAGAGAGATCTGTTCTGCACGACAGCCCTTCAGGTGTTGGAGGATAGGTATCATGTTTCCTCAAACAGTCTCTCTTCAGCCTCAACCTCAGCAGTGTTTTCCAGTCATCCCTCATCTGTCATGCTATCTGCAGCAGCCTCAACATCCTGCCTGCCCCTTTCATTTGTCACCAGAGGTTTAGAAGGGGCATTCCAAGCCCTGCAATAGTGTGTGGTCTGGCCACACAAAATAAAATGAAAAGCAATGTGTATATCCTTTGATCTGGACTCTAGGTTTTTTATTCAGTTGGTTAGGATTAACCTAGGATTTGGGGATAGCTCCCTCATCCATAGTGAACTCGCAGTTGACCATATTCCCTCAGGCTAATGAACAAGAATGTATTCAGTTAGAGACCCATCCCATTTTTGGCTCTTATGTAGATGACTTTTTGAACCCGAGTGCAGGACTTAAAGCACATTTTAGAAAATATTATGGAATTCTAAGTCTATTGTCTTTTACTGGTTTGATTCACTGGCGAATTTTATTTTTAAAATTCTCTTTGTAAGTAATGCTTTTACGCTAGTAACATATATGAATATGGAAAAAGGAAATAACAACATGGTTGGTTGCATCTTTAATAGGAGGAACAGTACGCAGGTAACACCAGGAGATAGTAAGTGATTTACCTGAGGCCATGGTGCAAGTACACGGCATGACCAAGATTTGATCGACGATCTCCTAGTCTTTCCCTCTGCCTCGATGCCTGTGTTGAACTTTTTATGTTCAGTTGTTTTTCCAATAAGTTTCACAAATTTCCAGTATTTTATATGGACCATTTGAAATCTCAGCAGAGCCACGGAGTAGAGGCTCAGAACAAAATGTTCTTCTGGTGGCGATAACTTACCCTGCGCACTATTTGTGGTAGCCCTTTGAACGTTTTTTGTGAAGGCTTTGGTTCTCTTACCTTCCAGGCTTACGGTTGAACTGTGCTTTCCTACTCACTTGGAATCCTCACAAGGAATGTGGTCACTGTGTACTACAAACATGTAGCAATAAAAAATGAAAATGATTAAAAGAAAGAAGTTTTGCCTAAGTGACTAGCTGACTAGCTGTCGTCAGTCAGATGTAAGTGGAATGGACCCACGTCAGGAGCTCTAGGAAGCAGAACTTGCTTTGCCATGGTATCCCCGGCCTCTGACATGATGATGACTGTGTTTTAAGGTAGTAACTACGAACCTAAGTGACTATGAACCAAGTAACTAAATGAAGAGTCGCCACTGATTTGCATATAGGTGAAGAAGATAACTCTTTATTTTTAGTCACTGAAATTTGGGAGTTGGTTGTTACTGCCTCATAATCTAAACCTTGTCCTGACTATTACAATGGACTAATCAGAGTGAGAACATCAATGCGAGGTCTGTAATGAATCACAACCCTTGTTTAAGGTTGAAAACTTGCACTTACCTCACTTAAGTACATAAGGTAATGCTAGGTAGAGGCAATACCTAAAACCTCTGTTTTCTCAGTGTCTGTATTATTAAAGTACCATGAAATCAGCATTTGTATATCAGACATTGTCTCAACATACACTCCCTGAAAAGCAGAATGTGACCACCCATCCCAGCCCTTGGGAGGCTGAAATGAGTAGAACCAGAGTTTGAGTCTGTCCTGGGAAATTTATTGAGACTTTATCTCAGAAAATAAAAAAGAATAAGGGCTAGAGATATAGCTCAGTGCAAAGGCCCTGGGTTCAATCTCCAGTACCAAAAAAAAAAAAAAAAGAGAAGAAAGAAAATCAGAACATGAATCAACAACTTGTTTGCTCAGAGGTTGTTGGGGAATGAGAGTAGCTGGCTATCCAATTAATTGCAGGGAAGCATGAATGAGGAGAAAGATGGACTGAGGCAAGAAAGCTAAGGGAGCAATGAAAACGAGGCGGTGCGTTACTAAACGGCAGATTTAACAGAAAGCAAAAGTGGTCAGGTGGCTGTGCAGAGCGGCACCAGAGAGTGAAAGAAAGCAAGTGAATTCACTCTTGCTTCTTGCCTTGTTCTATGTCTTACAGGTCCATATCTCACGCAGTTCTAGGTTATGCTGCCTGGATACTCCTACACAGCTCCTGGGATAGCTAAATCCCCTGGGTCCAGTCTGGACAGTATGTAGGCACAGTGGGCTTCCTGATTTCTGGGCTGTGATGCAGTTAGTGGTGAAAACCATAGTTTGTCTGACCTGGTGCATAAATAGAATGTAATACAGATACTTAACAAACCTTGGATCTGTGGCCCTTGGTCACCCAAAATTTCTGTTGCCAGCAAACAGCACATTGAAATAAATTATTTGAAATGCACCATGGTTTAGACTTGAATTTTAAATTATACCATTTGTCTACCAACACTGGAATAATCGGCTCTTCTAATTTTATTGTGGAGAATAAAACTTGAACCTGAGCAATCTTAAGAGGAAAATCCCGTGAAATTTGTACCCTCAGATGTTTCTTAAACACCTATTTTTAAAAAAGACCAATAGTAAAAATACAAACAAAGCTTTTGTAAATGAGCAGGGGAGGAGGGGTTGAAGGGAGGAGGGTAGGGGAATGGGAAAAAAAGAATCAAGTTTTATCATGTGTAGGTACAAATTCTCTATGATGATTGTGATTGTTATATATATCTAAAATGTACCAATAAAATCTGATTGAAGAAAAAAAGACCTATAGTAAGTAAATAATTTTATAAATGGCCAAGCAAACACATAGACACAAACACATGTACACATAATTGAATATAAATTCATAAAAGATATTGTCCCTTCTAATATATCACTGATGTGTTTTTTCAGTTCTATGCTATATTTGAAAATCTCCTACTCAGTATATTCATGAGACACAGTTTGAAAATATTAGAACATTTTATCTATCTACTTGAAAATTTTTAGTCAGAATTTATTGCCTATAACAATAACCCTTCTCTACCTAAGCCTAGGTGTATAATTAAAATATTAAATTACATGTGCTATGCTTTTGAGTATAATGACATCACTGAGAAAAATGTTAAACATTTACTTTACAAGTGATTTTTATTGTATTTAGGAAGAACTTTCTAGCTGTGAGAAGGTGGAGAAAGAAAGTTAATGGACTCAGTACAACCAAGAATAGAAATGTGTGGAAATAAGTTAGAGGATTTCTTATTTTGGAAGCTATCACTTTTAGACTAACAGTATACACATGAGACCAAGTAAGTTTCATTCTTCCATTTCTATTAACTTCTGAATTTTACTTTTTTTTTTTTAACATTATAGAGTTGTAAGTGCACTTAAGAGATGTTTTCAGTAATTTAAATGGATTTTGATTTTGAGGACAATAAAAAAAAAAACTATTTCCTAAACATGAATAAGCCGTGTGCCTGTAGCTTGGTAAAAGCCGTTGCTATTTTCTCTCATAAGTAATGGCCCAGAGACCCTGCTTCTGTTTGTGTTAGTTTGGTATTAAGCCTGGAGGTGGAGATGGAGGTGGAGGTGCAGGTGCAGGTGGAGATGGAGAAGGGTGGGTCTCCCCAGCAGTTGTCATGGCAACCCTGTGACATAGGCAGGCTTGGTACCACTGTTCCCCTTTTACAGATGACTGGGGTGGAAATAACTCCTCTGGCTTTTCTATAAAGTACCAGCTATGTGTCAGTTCAGATGTGTGATTTTGTGCCTGCAGTGACCTAATGTTATGTCTGCTGGTCCATCTACCTGCCTGGCTTCATTTCTTGAAAATAAACCTATTTCCTGGGTTCTGAAATAATATTTATGGAGAATATTCTGAACAATATTTGTTTCTGAGGAGGAAAGTTGTAATTTTTATGTTCTAAGGAAAGGAGAAGGCCCAGGCACGAAAACTGGCTAGCCAATGTTGACATGTGGTCATTGGCAGTCGTTTCCTGACCTTTCTCATGACACATTTTGCCTCCTTAGTTTCCTCATCTTTTAAATGAGGTTATTGTGAAACTTCTCTAAGTGCCACATGTGGTGGTTGCACATCTAAAATAAGGTAATATGCATGGAATTAGTCCATGAAGATTGACATTATGTATTATCAATATAATGCTATTTGGATTGTTGTTGGTCATAGTATATTTAAAGGAAAGAGGTACGCACAGATAATGTTTCTTAGCACAAAGGCGCTTTCTCATGATTTACACAGGTGAAAATCTGACATTTGTGGTTAATATTATTAGTTATTCAAAATAAAAAAAATGAAACTACATGTGGTACCTGTAGTGATTATATTCAAAGAATACCCTAAATAGGGCCTTTTTTTCTTTGCATCATCTTGACATAACTTGAAGAATTTTCTAATGGTTTTATAGTATTTTCCTTGCACTATAAACTATTGTAGTACTATAATTGAAGAAGCTATAATTTCCTATTGTAGCTCCAACTTACCCTCATACTCCCATTATTACCAGAGCACCTTATTATTTAGGAATTTGCCCTCCCTCTGATCTCCTGTGATAACTTGCTACCCTACTGACTTAGTTGTTAGAATAAAATCATGTACTTTCACATGTAGAAGTAAATCCTGTTCTCTTCCACATACTATTCACTTGGGAAACTATTCAGAGAATATGTTTATAAGCCAAATCTGAATATAAAGGAATGTGTGAAGATGGTTCCAGACAGGCAGAAGTCCCGTAGCTTTTGCCATGTGGAATATGGCAGAGTGAAACGGGGTGGCTAAGTTCCTATCTAGATGTGTCTGCCCTACTTGGTTTCTCATGTCAGTGTGAGCGAAAAATCATACCTGAGGTCCCATCCTAGTTTCAGGAAACTGTTTCTATGTATACTTTATGCTGGAATAAACTGATGCAGATTAGATACAACTCTGGTTGTCCACCTACAGAACTAAAAAGGTTCAGGGTTCTCTTGGGAGTCTGTCTTCAAAGTGAAATCTGCTATAACTGGAAGACACGGTGTCCTCATTCTCAAAGCTAGAACCTACATTCTAGAATGACATGAGACCTGTGGTGAAACTGTGAAAAGCTGCTCGCATCTCTGTAACTTCTGGATAAACTAATTAGTAAATTTCTGTTGTTTTCTGGAATCCTATGTGGATAATTATAAGCAAAGTGGCACCTTCTTTTGCTTGTCTTTAGGGGCAGTTTCTGATATTTTTGCAGGTTCATCATAAACATCATTGGCAAGACAGTAAAACTTTAATTATCAGCCACGTGCAAGATTTACAAGGATATTTAGAAATAGGTTTTTAAGAAAATTAGAGTACCACCTGTTGCTTCAAATTTGAGATACTCATTGCTTTAAAAATGAGGAAAGGGGGAGGGAGAGCTATAGGGGTAGATATAATAAAGCGTGTTGTATGCATGTACCAAAAAGCCACACTGAAACCCAGCATTTTGTCCACTAATTCAAATGGATAGGAAAAATAGAAGTGGAACATTCCTATTAACATATGAATTAAGGAGCAAGATAAGAAAGCAACATGTACAGGCTGTCTGCCATATACATTATACGTGTGTACACTGTGTAATCACATAGCCACTGCGTGCCAAGAACTGTGGATTCTTCAATACCTTAGCTCATTAATCTTGCAGTCTCATTGATTTCATAGTCCTTGCAAGTTATTGCATAGCTGTCTTCATTTTCACATGAGAAACGGAGGCTCAGAGAGGTTAAATTTTCATGGCCTCGTAGGAGATGTTGGCTATGAAGGTAAAATCCCCTTAGGTAAAATTTCAGACGCCAAAGTTTATATTCTTTTCTCTTATGCTGTACTATTGCTCTAAGATTAATAAATGTAATTTCAGAAGTGTAATTTGTATATCATTCAGAATATGCCTACCCTGTATTAACAATATAATTTTTGTTACAAGCTATGAGCTCATAGCCTACTCACTTTTATGAATTTGAATGCTATGAAAGATGCCAAGGGACATCACTCTAGGCAAAGAGGGACAGATATGCCAAAATGGAGGTTCCCTTCTGCATCTGTAGATTCATTGTTGGCTTGAGAGGGTCACAAGGAAAATTATCTCTCCTTGGATTAAATTATAGGTCTGACCATATCTAATGTGTAAAAATCCAGTTTGGCTTTTAGGGAAACAAATAATTTGAAAATTCTCCTTGCATTGTTTGACCTGTGTTTAGTTAAGTTTCTTATTCTCTGCCAGTGGTAAAAATGTGTTTGCATTAATGAAGTAAATAATAGATGATGTGTAATAATATAGCATGCCCTTTATTCAAAATTTTAATAGGCTTAGACACTGGCCTATTTGGTAAGGCATTTTCAGGTCATCTGTGACTCACTCAATCTGTGTTCTGGGCCTTTTTCTGTGACCAGGCAAACAACATCATTTTGCTATTATTTAATGTCTCTTCCTGCCTCTTGAGTAATTGTTCCTACTGTGACAGCTGGTGCCAAAAATAGCCTTTACATGACCTCCAGTGAATTTTGTGCTCACAAATTTGTTCTGCCAGGAACCTAGGTGAGTAACGTCAAGTTAAAGAGTCACTCATGGTTATTTCAAGTTAGGCTGTACATGGCTGAGTGACTTCATCTCCAGTTAAGATTGGCATGGGTGGAAAGAGGTTAAACTGTATTGTTTTGGTTGATTAACTACATGAGTTATAAAACAGAAGACCCCAACAGTTTGATTTTTCAAGATCCAAATCACTGGTGTTTAAAAAAAATTAATTGCTATCTTGTGCAACCATAAAGATATTCAGAACTTAACCTGTTACTTTAAATTGCTGTGCAGTTTAATTATTTTCTAATAGAAGGGTGAAAGAAAATGGATGGTAGGAAGGGAAATATATCTACTCTTGCTAATTGCAAAAGATAATCCACAGTCTGCTTCTGCTACCTGTTGTCATTCTTTTCTACCAACCAAATGTAAAACTACCCATGCATCCCTCGTATGCCTAAGGAGAAAAAGGAAATTCTCACTTATTACAAAGGGATTTATTTCAATAAGGAAAGTGAAGGGATGATATATAAGTGCACTTAAACCTTCTGAGCATTACAGCAAGCTTGTAGAAGTTGCGTATTGAATATTATCTCTGTATTCTCTATTAATGGTCAAACCTCTTGGGCAGCCTGCCATTGTGCCTGGAACTGTAATCTCCTCTTTGTGCTTCTGTGTTGCTTCGAAGCAGGAAGACGCATGGCTGATGGTTTCTCTCTCCACCTGCTGGCCTCCTTGTGAACAAGAGCTCTGAGTCTGATGTAGCCTTTTGGGTATTTGCACAAAGGGCCTGATACATTTGTGAGCCAAGTGTCTGTTGCATAAAAGTGGGACAAAAAAAGCTTTAAACATATAAGATTCTTTTGAGCTTAAACAAATGGAGGACACATTGAATATCTTAGGTTATTATTTTTTTTTTTTAAATTCTCATCTTCATAACTGATTGTTAGTTATCATGGCTGTTTCCCAATTCTGGACACTACTAAGACTGCTGGCCTGTGTAAAACCTTTCAAAAGCAAAAGCAAGAACAGGCAAAAAAGGAAACAATATTTTTCACGCTGTGTAAAAATTAGCTATTGTTTATTTCTTTTTAAAGACTTGTAATAGAGCTTAAAATATTAACTTGGGACTAAGCCAGTTTATCTCTTTATTTGTCTTGTGGAATGTGTATAGGTCATGTCCCTCATCTAAGATGCTTAGGAGTAGAAATGTCTCAGATTTTGGAGGTTTTTTAAAAGTTTTTGGGAATATTTGTGAACAGTTGAGTATCACTAATTGAAAAATCCAAAATCCAAATCTGAAATGCTCTGAAATATGGAACTTTCTGAGTAATGACATGATGCTGTATTCACTGTTAATCTGAAACTTTTTGAGCATGGTGTCATTACTCAAGAATTTCAGACTTCAGAGCAAGTTGTATTTTGGGTTTTAAGTTTAGGGACGTTCAACTTGTATCTGTGGACATTAAATGGTCTTTACGTCTGGTGAGCCCTGTGTAGATACTGGGAGTACCTTCCTGTTCATTAACAAGGCAAGGTCCCTTCCCCTTTAAATTTAAGGATGATACAAACAGCCTTTGAACAAGTGAATAAACAAAATAATTGAGATTGTGGTACAAGTGAATAAAAATATGAAATTTATCAAAGCCAGAGACATGATCAAGTATAGGGAGTAGAAGAAAGATTACTAAAGTGGCTTGAGTGGACAGTAAAGAGGACTTCAAGGTGGTACTATCTGAACCAAAACCAGAAAAGTGAGGAGGCAGGGGATACAGATTTTAGTGGCTTGGAGAGGCAAAGAGTCCTGGGTGAGCTATGGATATTACAAAGTGTTCTTCACATCTTTTCATGTCACAGAATTTGATGATGTACTATAAAGTGTGTGCAGATGCACCTTGGAGATAGGTGTACTATTATTTTTTAAATACATAAATAGGGATTAGAAAATTATAAATTCATGCAAGATTTTATTGCATTCCGTACTTTTAAAATTTTTTAGTGTTCACATAGGAGAAATGTAACTGTTTTCATGTAGGATTTTCATTCTTGGAGTGATTAGGAACTACTGCTATATAATATTATTAAGTGGCTTTTCTGCCTCGTAAGGGTGATTGGGCTACTCTTCCAGCAGAACAGAGTGAAAACTAGTATATAGATCTATTGAAAAAGTGGCACATACATTTCTTATTTAGATTTTAAATCATATTTATCTAATAACATTTATGTAATAAATTTAAGAGGACAAAAATGTTGGAAATGGGTAAATATGGTGTTTTCTTCAGCATGATGTATTCAGCTTTTGAGCATGAGAGTATGGGTCAATAATGTCAGAGCTATAACTATAGCCAGAGTTATAACTATAAAGATATTTACTTTAAAAAATACCAGCAAATCCTGATCCATAGTCATTATTATCAATTTGCTGTGCTTTAGGCAGACCTGAATAATACTGAGCAGACTGAAATATGTCATGCTTGAAAATAATAGTTTGAAGCCCAGGTCTTCATGTATTTTAAAGCCTGTTTAGAAGAAAAACTTAATATGGAAGACTGGTAATTCAATCTAGCAAACTTTGAAGTCTTTAATTCAGTAAAAGTTACCTTCTGCTTAGCAGGTAAAAAAATTAGTTGATTTGGACTGACCCAAGCACAGATTTCAATAGAAACTCAATTATTTTGTACCTCTTACCTTGAAAATAGGAGAGCATATTATAAGTAGCCAGATAACTGGGATCATAAAGTTTACCATGTATATATACTAAGATTTTCACTTCATACTGGAGCCATTTCAGCATTCTGATATTTTTTTGGTAACTGGTTCCTTGATTTCTTATTAAGAGGACTGTATTGTATTGAGAGGCCAGACCCCACCCTCTTCACACTCCTATTGATTCACTGCATTCATAAAGCTTTTAGTGACAAACCAGATGTGGTATGCAAGCAGACTCCACCAGCAAGTCTGTGGAGAGAAAGCCTCGGGTACAGTACATGAGGCCACTTTTTGTTATACCAGAGTGACACGGTGATTTATGAAGTGTCAAATCCTCTTGCCTTTGAAGAATTCTGGCCTTCACATCTGTCTTTTGTGTGTTTACTTCAGTTGCCCTGGTGACACACTGTCCCCGTAAGCCCTGAAATGGTTCTGTGGGTCTTGTGGCAATGAATGGACGGTCTTTTTGCCCTTTTAAAGAAGAGAGACAAAGCTATGAATGAAAAATCAGCACCAAATGGGCAAGTGAGTCCTTGTGCTTTGTCACTGTGACCCCCACCTCATCATACCTCACAAGCCCAGGCCAAGGCTTACAGTTCAAAGGGGAAGGAAGCCTTCTAGCATTCAGCTTCAGTTGTGAGGCTCACAGAATGAAAGTGCATGAACAGTCCTTTTTTCCCCATAAAATTACCTTATTTTAAAAGTGAAAATACTCATATTCACTTACGCATACTTGGATTCTTCATGAGTTGTTTTAAAAATACCTGCTTTGTGGCCCATTTGTGGTATTTAGTTAAATGCCTAGTTTTATATTTTTTTTCTGAGTGCATGCTTTTGGAGGGGGTGATTGCTTTACTCAGAACCCCAAAGAAACAGCACTTGTTTCCTCAGTGTTTTATTTTAGAAGAGAAAACACTTTTTCAAGGACCTCTGTATATTTTTCCTTCAGAACTTTGACACCCTACATGCCTGTTTATTGTTTCAGTATCATATTGAAATTCTGAAAAGTGCTTTCTACAGGATGAAATGGATTAAGCGAGAGAAAGTTTTCCAAAAGGATTAAGATAGGAAAACCTGGTATGGCCTTGTCAAGACAAGATTATTTTTATTCTTTTGCCTCAAGAAATGGTCTTGTGTTTTCAGAGAAAGGGGTCATGAAAAGGTAAATATTATATTTTATGAAAATCTGTATTTCAGCATATAGATATCTGCAGGCTTCATTGATGTTCTAGGAAGCAGAGTCAGTAATTGCACCAGGATTCTTCTCACCAGGTTCTGACTTTTAGAATGAGGGACTTTTGATGGTTAAACCCTCACATGGTCAGCAAATGATCACATTAATAAGTGGGAATTCAGCACAATGACAAGATCACACAAGTTCTTGGGAGAGCTGTCTTTGTACATCTAGGAGAGGCGCATCTTTCTAGTCTGAAGTCATAATCATGAAACTAATTTACAACATTATAGAAACAGATTTATTCTCTACAACCACAAATTCTAAACAGCATTATAGCAAATGAAAGAGGTTGGGTACTATTTTTCAGTGTGGGTTGCAGGGATCTTCAAGGGTAAGAACTTTGGGAATAATCAACATGATTCCTTTCAAGGACTGAAAATACAGAAGATACTTTTCATTAGTAAGGCAAGGAGATTAAAACTAAGGCAGTGTTGTGATTCAAAGCTGTGCTGGTTTGCCTGTCAGACATGTCTAGGGAAAATAACATTGCCATACATTATAGAAACCAGTGTTGCTTTTCCAAAGTTACTGGATCTTCAGCAGCTCATAAAGATGCTTTTGGGAGCTGGGGTTACTGGAGTGTTCCTAATGGAAATGGCCATGGGGTGCCTTGTCTTTGGCAAAGGACGATCCTTGCCCTGGGAATTTTTAGTTTTCTTTTCTTTTTTTCTTTTTCCTTTGGCGTGGTGTACCTCAGCTTCCCAATGGGTACTAATTGACCGGGAATGTCATTTGTAATCCTTGAGCACCCTTCCACCCTTGAGTCCCCCAGGCTTTGCCCACTACATTGTTCTCCATAGTGGCTGTCCTTCTATTAAGCATGGTCAGGACTCAGGAGCGCTACTCTCAAGAGATGTGTGTGCATTATCAACCCTCCTGCCAACACCAAAACCCTGTCAATCACAGTGACCTCCGGGGGCCTCTAGCAAGCCTGGTAAACAAGGGACCGATGTCTGCAGTGGCTTTTTTATGCACTTTTTTTTTGAGTGGGGCTTTCTAATTACTCGGTTGTGTATGCAAACAGTGAAGGAGCATTAAGCGCATCAAGTGGGGCTCTGCTTTTATTAGGAAGTCCTTTTATTTTCTAAATAGAATATGTCAAACATATTCTTCCTTTTTAGACAGTTAACCTTTCATCTCTCCTGTCACAGAAATTCCAGTCTCTGAGGCTTACTAATTTTGTATTTGAAATATTCTAAAGCAGAGGGGGAATGCTGTTTACAGTGCCTTCATTAAAAAGCTTTTAATCGTGTTTTGTTGTTGCATATATAGTTTGAATGCCTGCTGGGTACAGTTCATTCCATGAGAAAAATACAGTATTTTTTTTTTAAAAGACACACTAACCCAGTTCTACTTTGACTCTGATAATTGAGTAGACAAAGTACTCTTATAGTGTTCATAATGACCAGATTATAATGAAAATGTGAGTTCTGGAGATCCTTAGGAACGCATCTCTAGGTGATCTCACACCTTATTTTTGAGAAATATCATTTTATATAACTCACTTTTTTTTATACATTATCACATACATTAAATAATATACCGCTTATACTATGACATGTCATAGAACACAACTGAGACATAATGCAGCTTGAGTCTTGTATGCAACAGTGCTTCTGAACTTTTTATCATATCATATCATATCATATCATATCATGTCATATCATATCTTGGCATACATAGGAAATTGTTGGGTATACTGTGAGAGACTATAGAAATAGTAATAGCAAACATGTTTAAACATTTTATATTCATAACCCTATCAGGTAGGCATTATTATTATTTTTGTTTATTGATGAGGAGCCTAAAACAGAAAGTGCCTTAACATGACTTCCTTCAGGTCAGAGAGCCAGGAAACAGTCAACTTGATTGGCTCCAGGCAGTGTGGCCTAGCGTTTGGTGGGTTTACCTTAATTCTGTGCTTGGCTCACCTGCAGTCCCCTCCTGGCTCATCATAAGGTACGGCCCTGGGAAAAGAATAGTATTCTGCATGATGGATACTGTAGAGAAGCATCATTGTCTTCCGTTCCTTCTCTGCCCCTGATTAGCTATATAGAGACATGGAGCTCACATAGATACCAGGCCTTTTTCTCTGACATTTTAAAAAACAGCTCTACCAAGGTGTAACTTACATACCATAAAAGGTGTGGAGTTGAAATATATAATTCAGTAAACTTCAGTATACTTGCAGAGTTATCCAATCCAATGTTATGTTGTTTCCATCCTAAAGGGAGACTTGTTCCCCTGTTCTCCCCCCTCAGCCTAGACAACCTGAAATCTAGTTTCTGTCTCTATAAACTTCCCTTTTTTAGCCTGTTCATATTAATAGAATCAAACAATTTAGCTTCTTTTGTGTCTGGCTTTTTTCACTGAACATAATGCTTTTGAAGTTCTAGATATTAAGCTTATATAAAATGTTTCATTATTTTCAGACGTCTTTCAAATGTCTTTTAAGCTTGCCTCCAGCCAAGTGGAGGAATGCTGTGGATGGAAACTATCACCCCAGATTTAGGGAACCCTCTGGGGCCCTGAAGAGTTTACCACTGAAGGGAAACAACATCACCAACATCGTGAGCATCTCAGATATTTAATGAAGTTTCTAGATGTGGGCTTTATGCTATTTAAAGCATCCTTTAATTTTGTACAACTTTATATGTAGTATGTCAAACAAGCAGTGTAGGAGGACCAAGAGCTGTCGAGTCTGTGGAGAAAAAAATGAATTGAGGTATTTATCTCATATTATGGTTTTAAAAGTTGTTTGATTAACAGATGAGCAGATCAACAGGTTATTTGGGGCATTATGCAGTATAGCCTGAATTGTTTCCTTTTATATTGGCTTTTCATTTTAACTTTTGAAAATTAAGTTCTTTTGATTTGCATGTACTCTAGCTCCTTAAGAAAGTCACAATTCTACAGTGTCTAGGATTGTAGGCGGTTTGAATTGTAAGCATAAGTAACACAACAAAAAGGGTAATTCAACAAATGGAGGATATAACAAGCTATTTAGTAAAATCAACTTTATTCATAAAATTACTTTGCAATGATTTTCAGTTGCCCTGGCTTGGACTCTCCCGCATACAATATGTCTCCTAGATAGATGGTATCTCTGGGGTGTGAGTATGAGTAGGAAGAGGTTATGAGATTAGGAACTGCCCAGAGTTCTATATTATAATTCACTGATCTGATTTGTGGAGCCCAGGCCTTAAGTAGATAAAGTAGAGCACTTTGAAAGCCCCATCCTGCTCTCATATGAAGAGTTGAATTATATTTTATGTTGGATATAATTTGGGAAGATACCTCTTCAATAAATAGTAAATTTCCATTATAAAAGAACTACTTACTGAACACCTCATAAGAGCAGGCACTGTTCTAAGTGCTGGGGTGCGAGCTGCATAGTTTAAGTGCTTCGAAGCAGGGGAAAGAGAAAGGGGGGAGGGCCGTGGGAGAGTTGTCTTAAAAGTCAAGAACTTTTCTTGAATTAAGTGGGGTAAGAGGAGAGACCAAAACTGATGGAAGAGGGAATAGCAAATTTAAATGTTTTGGGGTGGCAGCGTATTTCCAATGGGCCTGGAGTGAAGCAGCTGTGAGAAAAAGAGAAGTAGGAGATTAAGTGAGAGAAGTAAGGAAGGAGGAAGGTCATAGAGACACAGGCTTCTCCTTTGAGCCAGAAAGGAGGGCTGGAGGCTTGTGAGCATTGGCTTCTCCCCTTGTGAAGAATAATAGGGTCTTTCTTTCTTCCTGAACAATAAAAAGGGTTAGCACACTTTCATTTTTAAAGGTTCCTATTGGCTATGATGTTGATGGTTCCCGTCTCATGGAAAATAGATCTCCACTTGTATGTCAGCTTTGTAGGTTTCCCACACACTGGTCAGGCTGTAGCGAAGCTTGAATTAAAAACAAGCATTTCACAAATGACTCACGTTCCAGGTGGGATGATGTGTTCTCTGCCTACCACAGAGAAGGGAGAAATCATTTCACACGAAACAGTAACCTTTTCTTTCTCTCCACATTCTCCTTGGGGCAAAACAGCACACAAATACTTTCTTTCTGATTGTGTGTTTGGAATGTTCCTTAAGACAGATCTTTGTTGAATTCCCAAGTGAATACTCAGATCTGTATTTAGTCTCAAATTCTGACAAGAAAGAAATCCAGGTCCTGATGGGAGGACTCGTCTCTTTGCTGTTTTCTTTAGGTCTGGGAGATCCGGGGATCCAGGATACTTCGTAAGATGATGCCAGGAGAGAACAGGAGATTGATTGGGGTTTTATGAGGTGGCAAAATACATAGCTAAACCTGGGGACAGGGATGGCATTTAGCGTGACAGACACAGCAAAAAAACAGGAGTGTGCTTTATTTTGTTGTTTTTGTTAAAGCAGCATGAGATTTGTTATTTCTTTCCCCACAGTCCTGGCTGTTTTTATGTGCAGCACAGATGTTCAGGAAACGAATTCCAGCGCCAGCACCTGTGTGACACTGACCCAGGCCTACCTTGCACCTCCCCACTACTGTGTCATGCAGATCAGCTTACTTGTGCACTTGCTCCCTCTCCCCTTTGCTCAACGTCCTGCAACTGTCTGCTGGGCAAATCTGCAGCTGCCCCTGAGTTGTTGGAACTAAAAGCAAAAAGGAGCCCAGTAATCTTAGTGATGAGTTTGTTTTTAATGGACAGGTACCGCCGGCCTCTTTCTGCTTTGGAAGGATCTTCTGAATCCAGGAGTGGAATTTTTCAGGTCTGCAAGAACCTGGTGCCCCACAGCACCCCTCGTGTAGAATACATAAATGAACAGTTGATTTCAGTGGGGTGTGGATGTCCTATTTTTAGAATACCATGTTTTCATCCAGGGCCCATCAGGTAGTTCTCATTTTAAATCTCTAACATCTGCCTGGCATACGGCTTCTGACATCTGGCTTCCACTTGCTGTACAAGGGAGACACTGACTAATTTCTCCACCTTTGCAGTGGGATAATATCTGCCTCTGGCATGCTTTCTGAAGGAGGACCAGGTAGCAAATGATGCAAAAGCACCCTGTGAACATAGAATCAACAGGCGTATCACATTTTATTATTAATTGAGTTCTCAAGTGAGTGTTTCCTTGTAAATCTCGACAGACATTTTATGTGATGGAGCTTAACTCTCTCTTTCTCCTCTTGGTTCCGGAGGATGCTAAGCCTCCGCACTGGGAAAAGCCTTCTTTCTTTTTCCTGTCCCATTATTTGTGACCATAACAGGACTTAGGTCCAGCAGCCAGAGCTGGAGCCTGTCATCCTCACAGCTGAGGCCTAGTGCTCACACATGTGGTGCCAGTGTAGGGAAAACACAAGTCCCCTGTCACTCAGGCGGGGAGGACCCCAGGCCTGTCCGTGACTCTGCTCCTCTCTCTGGGTCCTGGCAACTGAGGATGTAAACTCCCATTAGAAAGGCACAGAACCCTGTGCGCAAAGCATCAAGAGACCTCCTCAAAACTAGCACACTCTGCAGACTTCTTCCGAGACCAGTTTACAGTTGATTTTCTATATAGCAACTGATGTCTTTAAAGGGCTCCAAGATTATTTTTATAACATTTTCCTCCTGGATATGCAACCCATGTTGAGTTTCTTTAGAAAGAACAACTGGAGATAAAGACCAACTGGAAGTATGAAAGAGGTTAAGTGATTTACTTTGAGACAGTGGTTGGCAGAGTCACATTTAAATTCAGAACAGTGGATGTGGTGATTAAGCAAAGGTCTTGTATATCCTTTTGTGAAAATACCACAGTGTTTTGTATTGCTCTGGCAAATTGTTTTCTCATTGCTAAGTCTGACCTAGTACTTGGCAATAATCACTGAGAATTTGCACAATGTCCGCAGCTTCTTAGCCCGAGTGAGAAACTTCAACTTTATGCCTCCATGACTCCTGAAAGGATGATTCCTCCAAGACCTTTAAGCTTCCAGAGAAGGTAGAAAAAAGGCCAGAATATTGACTTCAGGATATGTGAAGAAGAAACCTCAGCTTGCAAATCAGTTGCTGCTACCTAGTCTATTGGAACAATTTACACCCTATGGAGAAGCCTACTTGGAGTTCTTTTGAACACTGACAGAGGATTGATTGACAGCTGCTGTCTTCAACTACAACAGAGATGGAGTGAGGCTTATACAGACGCAGTGGGGTGGGACTTCCCTGTTGAATGCTGCTTTATGTCTTTTCAGCCAAATGGCATTTACATCTGCCCACCATTTGAAATCTCCTCTAACTTTCTACTTCTTACAGAAAGGAGTGAAACAAGAGTTTGCAGCAGCCATAGATAGCATCGTGGCATTTCCTTCATTTTCTCAAAATGTACCTTTTGGGTGTTTTGTGAGCAAGATCCTCAGGAAAGTATGTAGATCTATTCAAATGGAAATTTGTGAAGTCGTACTATGATGTAAGCTATGAAAATTTTGGAGAATGCATTGTAACGGGTCTATCTATATTGTTTCTTTGCCCTTTGAGCAACCCATGTCTACAAGTAACAGGTTCATTGTGCCAAATTATTAGTCAGTTTCAGGTTTTTTTTTAATAAAGAAAAAATATGTGTATGCATCAATAGATACCAACTGGCTGGCTTTTTATTTGTTTTAATAGATGGTTTTGCTATGGTGGTTAGGATAAATTTACAATTATGTTGTTAGATAGTTCAGGACAATTTAATTTACAGATTAAAATTTAAATTAAAGGAATTTTGCATTTTTTAAGGAATCTTGGGCTGAGATTCTTAGTGCTTTGTAAGTGGATATACATATATATATATGTATATGTATATCCACTTACAAAGTGCTATATATGGATATATATCCATATGTGGATATATATCTATATATCTATATATATCACTGTAGCAAAATTTCAGCATTACTGAAAAGCCAGTATATTTTGCAAAATTCAATTTACTTTTTAAAATTAATGTACAAGGGCTGGGGATATAGCTCAGTGGCACAAGTGCCTGCCTGGCAAGTACAAGGACCTGAGTCCTATTCCTGGTACCAATAAATAAATAAATAAATAAATAAATAAATAAATACAATAAAATAAAATTAATGTACAAATGTCTCTGACCTCATCATCATGTTTTTAAGCTTAGTTAAAGAATTATACCAGTCAGGCAACTATATTGAAGTAATTATATAACCAGTGTGATGAGCATTTAACCCACGTGGCTGAATTCATCATGTAGTTTACAATTCTCTGTACCAAGAGTACTTTAACTCAAGAAAAGATTTCTACTTCTCAAGAGATCCCGAGTAGGTGACTCTTCGTTATCCTAGTTTCAGTATGTAACTTTGGAGAAACTGGTTTGTGAAATTTTGCCAAGACTTGTAGCCAGGATGTTTGTAAGAAGATTGGTCAGTTCTGGCTGTAGCACTTCATGATTCATTTTCTAAACATTCACCTGGTCTTTACAGTTTATTTCATCTTTCATTTGTGCAGAAAAACTATTAAGCACCTGCTATCATTAACACATAAATAATTCTAGTGGCAACCTTTTAAAGGTTCACATTTTAGCACACAATGAGATGGTGATTATCTAGCATATTGTTAATAACTAATGGTCTCACCATTACCAGGAATTATTCAGTTATTAATCATTTATAGTCTGAGTATCTATTATATGCTGTTCAATAAGGCAGTATTTATTGAGCATGTTCTATGTGTCAAGGACTTTTTTGGGTTCCTCAGATATAGCAATGGATATAACAGATATGACAATAGATATAATAAAAATTTCTGCCCTCATGAAGACCATAGTCTAGTGTTTCTCAGTTTACATTTTAAAATTACCAATAACCATTCATACACATGGGAGAATATTTTTAATGGATATAGAAGAGTCAACATTCCATTGTCTTTTAATGTTAGTTTTTTTTTTTTTTTTGGCTTTTTCTCCGGTACCGGGAACCGAACTCACGACCTTGTGCTTGCCAGGCAGGCGCTTTTGCCGCTGAGCTAAATCCCCAGCCCCCTAATGTTAGTTTTTAATGCTTTTTTTTTTCTAACTGAGAATCATATTCAGGACCTTGCACTTATCAAGCAGGCATTGCACCACTGAGCTATATCCTCAGCCCAGTGTTGGTTTTTAGATGAAAGCAACAAATAGTTGTTTCAGTTTATACAGAAGAATCTGAAGACATCAGCTGTTATTTTTTAAAGGGATGTAAGGAAATTTTGTTAAAGACTAACATGTCATGATAGTTAACTTTGTTATGTAAATGACGCATTCTAATTAGCTCAAGAGTAAAGTCATCCTATAAATTTATAAGAACAGCGCTTAATTCAAATACAATAAAAAACCCTTGAAGTTTATTTGTTCTTAGTAATTGAAACCAGCATACCTAAAATATCCATTTAACTGAGAAAGTATAAATACCAGAACAATTACATACAATAAAGAAAAACTACAAAAAGTAAGTGAACACTTAAATGAAATGTTTGAAACTTAATTCCTAAACATTGGGTATGCAAAAGCAAATTAAATTATTAAAATTAAACATTGAAATACTTTTAAGTGGAATTCTAGAACATTTTTCCTCATTATTGTTACAAAAATGCGGTATATGCATTATATGTACTTGTGTTATGGCTGTTTAGGATAGTATTTACTGTTTAGTAATAGTGTTAGTTTTATCTTATTAACCCTTAGTGTTCAGAAGAATCTGGCTAATTAAAGCTATTACTCTCCCTTAGTTTCTAAGCCTCTCTAACCAAAGAGGCTTAGAAAATGGCAGAATTGACCTTGATATTTCATCTTTTGCTAGTTTAATAACCATAAAGTTTATAAAAGTTTGCCTACAATTCATATATTTGAGACTGGCTTATTTAGACGAGGTCCCCATTTATATTTTAGAGGCATATGAAGGGATTAAAGAGACTGTGTAACAGAAGACATATATGGAAATAATGCTTCACACCAAAGAATTCTGTGTTTTTCAGTGTGTGTGTATGCGTGTGTGTGTGTGCAGGCATGTGCACAATTACATACAGCAAGTATATAATTATCTAGAGAGCAGATAGTGTGTGTTTCTGGTGTGTGTCACATATCTTAAGGATGTAATTATCTAGAGAGCTGTTTCTATGGTGTGATGACCTCACCACGAGAACCTCTGATGTTCACATGATAACTGTGGTCACTGAGGGTGGATTCTATTCTAACATAAGGACTGGCATCATTTCAGTTCTATTCTGAGAAGTTATCCATCTGCACTTCACTGGGCTCCAAGTTCCACGGAGAACAAGCAGAATGATAAACTGTTGGTTTAGTTTGGGAAGAGGAGACAGGAGCCCTGATTTGCCCAAGGCATCATATTGTGAAGTTTCAAAGACGATGGGAAAGATTCTTTTCTCATGGGTAACTCTCTACATTTTTTCCTCTGAGATAACAGAACACCCTGAAGACTAGTCTTTTTACTCTTCAGATCATTATCTCTATAATGGTTAGATTCCATCTTGCTTCCTTTCCTGGCCTTGGAACATGCCCTGGTCCACAGTCTGTTACCTGTTCATCTCGTTGCTCATTCTCCTGAGCAGTAAGGTCCAACAAAAACATAACGTGAGTCACACAGGTAATTTTAAAATTCCTGGTACCTACATTTTTAAAAGTTAAAAAAAAAGCCAAAATACCAGTGAAATTAATTTTATCTTTAGCTCATTATATCTAAAATATTATCATTTCACCATGTAATCAATTTAAAATTTTAATGAGATGTTTTATACTTTTTGGACTAAGTCTTCAAAAATCTGGTGTGTGTTTTACACTTATAACACATGGACTGTGAGCACTTAAAGATGCTTGCATCTTTCACTATTTATATCCGAACTCTTCCTCCATCCCCACATTCTTTGGTGAAGTTCTTAATTAATGTAGGCTGCTAACTGAATGAATGGTCTAATTTTGTTAGGTCTGTTGTTTAAATTCATACAGATGTTATTAAAGAGTAAAACTTTGTGCCAGAATATAGTAGAAATTCTTTTCTTTAGCGTGGTCTCATTTAAACTGATGAAAGATAGCAGACGTAAGAGTGGAATGGAGTTAAAAGGAGTATAACCTGTATTATAATGGCAGCTTTCTGTGTGATCTGAGTCTCATTGCATAACTTCTTTGACCCATTCTATGCTGTGGGGTTAGAGTACTGCTCATACACATTGTGTATTTCTCATGTATTATCTAATTTGTTTTTAAATAAATGTTTTTTTGGCACTTCATATTATGTAAAAATAAAAGCTCTCTTTCCGACTTTCACACACTTGTGCTCATTTTCATGAATTTCTTCTTTATGTCATCTTCCGCATTTCATTTTTCAAATTTGAGATTCTTATTCTTGAGTAAGACGGCGCTGTTTCTGGATCCTTAGCTTATGGAATAATAGGGCAGTGATCAATGTTAAATGACTTTTATGGATATTAAAACAATTAGCTGTAATTTTCTTCTTGGATAAATTAGGATATTTCATGGGCAGTAAATGTTTCACCTGCCTTTTATGTTACTAAAGGGGGATTCTGAGTTGATTTTTACCCTTAAAACCTGTATTACATAATTTTTCTTACCCGTCTTTGTCTTTTCTGCAACCAAAAATGACTTGTCCTGTCTTGCTCTTCTAGTCACATTATTCTCATACTCAGTAATCTCCAGTGCCCAAAGGATACCTTGGAGGCCCCTCATGGGTCTTCCACCCCACCAGCCAGACCTCAGACAGTCCCTCCTCTAAGCTCTTGCTCGGGCTCTTTTGCCCCCAGACTGTTCCTCCCTTTCTCCAGCCACTGAATGAGTCCCAACCTTTAAAGCCAGACAGACTCTACCTTTACCCCAGCCCATAATCGAGCAACTTGTGTTGGCATAACCCTTATTCTTATTTATCACTGCCAGATGTAAACATCTGTACCACTAGATTTTGGTCTATTTTTCCAACTAAATTATAATGTTCTAAGGACAAGTTAATCTTCTATTTACTAATCCTTACATGTGTGGGTTCTAGGGAAGCCTCACAGAGAGAACAGATAATCCTGCAGGTGAATCATTATAGCTTAGATCCAATACCTGCAAAAGGTGAAATGTATATAAGAGACTTTGATGAACCGGGAAGAAAGTACATAACTGCTTCTGAGGGAAGTCTAGGAGCTGGTGAGTTTTGAGCGGGGAGTCATTTCAGGCAGTGGGAGCTGCTGTAATAAAACATAAGAGCTAGGAGCCAAAGGGCCAGGGGTACTTCCTGTGGCTCCTTGTGGCTCTAACTTAGGGTGACGTAGTATACAGGCTGAATATGCAGACTGGAGCTACTGCCTGTGTTCAGATCTTGATTCTGCCATCTATTGGCTCTTTTAACCTGGGCAACTCAGTCAGTTTGTGCTTCAGTTTTCTCACATGGAGAATAACAATGGTTACAATTATTATTTCATATGAGAGAGAGAAGGAGGATGTTTAAATGAGTAACTTAAGAATTTAGAACAGCAAATGCTCAATAATTGTTAGTTATTGTTATATTTCCTGCTATTGTTTGTCACAGTGTCATCAGTGTACTTAGGTGATGCTCAGTGAATATTTACTGAATAGCAAACCTTTCTACCAATCATATAGTTATATATTTATACTCTGTGCTATTACAGAAACATACATTTCCTAGTGATATCTCTCAGTGACATGCTAGCCTTTGGGGGTTATGTATGGGAGATATATAAGGGTGTGGAGAGGGCAGAATGAGTGAATGATATGTGTTTTGTTCTTTTTTAGGGTCACTTGGGAAAATTTTACAATTTTAAGATCAGTGACCTGAAACTCCTTATCTGGGGTGTTTTCTAGCTGTCCAGATTTTCCATTCTCCATGCCCTAGGCAGTGCTTGCAGATTTGCTGCATGGAGAATAGTGTATAGTAGACAGTGCACCTTGGAATTTCACATCTTTTGTGTAGGACTCAGTTTCTCTCCTCAAGAAATCTATGTAAAATTAATATCATGAGGATGCTATGGAGCCCTCCTATGTCCTTTAACTTAAGTCATTTGGTGTTACTTACAATTGCCTTTCCTATAATGAATACTATTTTTCTCAGTTATGCAATGCCTACTCCTTCACAAATTATAAATTATGAGTATTTACTTAATATATAGCAGGTTCCTCATCTTAAATCTCATAGCATTTTTGTTTTGAACTGAAATTAGTGCCAAGTCCTTGTTAGGTGCTTTCTCTTTGCAGAGCTTGTCTCTTATTATTAATGTCACAGTAGTTTTTTAGAATAAATTTCATGGAAGAGACAGCTAAACAAAGACTACTTTATTAATGCATACTGTGGCATATTAAAGCAAAAATTGAATAATAAATGTGACAATATTATAGAACCATAATTTTAGTATTAGTTATATGGTATTCTTCTGTCATAAGTCTATTTTTGATGCATTTAAAAATGAAATGGTGAGAATTATTTCTAAAGATTAAAATTCAGATTCCACTAGAATAGTGATGAAAATCGTTATAATCATATTTTCACAAATATGTGCCAGACCTTTTAGGCTTAATGTCTGGGCTTCAGTAATACATGCACTCTTACCAAATATCTTGGGGATAGGTAGCAGAGACTGTTCCATTGATTTTACAGATGTGTAAACTGAATCATAGAGCAGTTAAATGATTTGCCCAGGGTAATCTAGTAATTAGATATCTGTATCTCTGCTCTTTTCATTAGATATTTCTGCTATGCTAAGTGTTTATTCCTATAAGCATGTACATTAGTTGTTCTTCCTTAGTTCATTTTCTATCTGTTTACAAGAAGTTAAGACAAGGTAGCACTTAAAGCTCCCTGTGTCGAGGGTACAGATTTGAGCTATGTTGTAGTTCATTTTTGTAACACAGAACTGAAAACATATCTACCTTAAGTGTACGGACACATTTTCACTTGCTTAATAGCATCCACTTAACAAAAATGCTCATTTCATTTCAAACCAGTCCCTTTAAAAAATGATTCTGTTAAAATACATTTCAATATTTATCAGTTTGTACTTCAAACCTTAAAAATGAAACTCTTTTTTGGATAATTTAAAAAATACCCCCTCCCTCAGTACTTTCATCCTGCCACAAGAAAGACCTTTCTTTGGGGATTCCTTTTCTGCATGGTGGTGAATTCCTTAACACAGAAATACTGGAAGAAACAAGAAAGCTCTTCAGACACTTTTGATGTAACTGATGTTTGAAAATAAAATTCTCTGTGATGTGATTTTAAATCATGAGGAATGAGGAGAATTGTCTGATTATTAATTTAAAGGCAGCTAATTTAACTTGGCTGTCAGTTCTGCATGATAAATCTGAGTGATATAAAACATGCACAAAATACACATCTTTTTGTTTCCAAAGAAGATTTTAAAACAATAAAGTTTTATTTGCATTCAATTTTTAAAAGTGGTTTTAAATGGGTAGATAATTTCCTTAGTAATAAGTAATATTAACAAGTATACAGATAATAACTTCAGAGTGACTGTTGATAGTTTGGGTTACAAATGGCCTTATCCTTCAAGAACTTATCTCTTTCGAACTTAAATGCTTTAACATATTTTGCCTCATTTACTTTTACTGCTTTCTTATACAGTGATTTGCATGGGTGGCACAGTTCTTACTCTGTAGGTATGAAACCAAGACATAGGCGAAGTGATTTACTCTTAGTCTGATGCTAACTTTTTTTCAGGCAATTCCTAAGCCTTTATGTTGCCATTATTCTACAAAATGCTTAATTCAAAACGGTGAGGAATTCTGAGCATAGACATGAGAACACCAGTGCTTGGAAGATCACGATCACTCAGCATCCTTAACGACTCTTACCTTTTGAATGACAGAGTTTTAGCAGACTGAAAAACTATTCCAATAAAAGCAGGATGGTTAGGACTATTGACATTTTACAGTGAACATTAGGTGGAGGTGTTGTAACCAAGCAAACCATATTCAAAATATTGAGCAGTATTTCGTTCAGTATGTGCCTGATGAAGGCAGATGATTTCGTTAGATGAAACTTTGGTAGTGAAGGAAAACAACGCGGCATGGCAGACAAGATTATCGGAAATAGATGACCTGGTGGTAAATAGTGAAGTTCACAGTGGAGACTTTTCCTGTGCCCGTCCTTTCCCAATGTGCTGCGATGCATTCTGAGCTCTTCCATTTCAGCTTCCATTATCCACCACCCAAGTTCTCAATTCAATTTCAGACTCGGGCAAAAGCCTGTAATTCTATTTGTTTTGGGTAAATTTAGCAAGCTGCTCCTGATTACACCTTAGCCAGGGACCATCTGTTGACTGGCGTGCCTCTCCAAGGAGAGGTCTCTGTAGGCAATGAATGGGAAGGGGTTTGAAGTGCGGCTGCTATTAGTAAGCAGATGCACTGCATCGGGGATAGTCCTTCCCGCCTTTCAATCTGGCAGCTCTCTGTATTGATGGAGTGTCGTATGCCCGCAAGTCATTCCATCCTGAGGCAGTGAGAAGTGCTCCGCTAGGGCCCATTTATCAAGTGCTTCTCCTGGCATTTGATGGAAAGGAATTTAGAAGTCATAGTTTGATACACTTAGAGCACAGTCCTACTCTCCTTTGCACATCTCAAGTATGTATGTATGCGTGTATATATCAACCCTGTGTATATGCTTCTCAGCAGTTATAGTCGTGTGCTGTCAAAAGCCCCACAGATGAAACAACAGAATACAGCTGTGCCTTGTAATGTACTGCACAGACCTCTGCAGTGTCCGGATCACAATTCTTTAAAGCACTGCTTCCTCTATTAAAATGATTGCTGGTTCATTTGCATCAGATGGAGAAGATGTGCTAGATAAATTCAGAATGTTAGGGAACAGTGTTGATGCCGACTGTGGCATGCCAAGGGTTCTTTTGAAAGGATGATGAGCATGTTAGCTCATGGCTAAGACAGACCGATCTAAACACAACAGAGACAGCAGTTTCCTGTTGCAGCGAGGCACAAGGGGAAACGGATGAAAAGAACATACCTTTGCTTCATCTCATTTTTCTAAGAGAACTGGAGAGGGAAGGGAAGGGAAGGGAAGGAGGCAGTGGGTTTCCAGGGTGCTTGAAAACTGGAATTAGATCAGTGAAGTGAGAGGATTGGTTTCTGCCCTGCACTGGGTGAAAAAGAACACTCCTCAGGGCTAACAGCCTCAGGCTGGAGTAATGAACTAGCTTCTGTAGGAAATGCCCAAGGTTCTTAGAAACTGTCAGATAGATGCGCTATTCCTCATTGAGATCAGCTTGTGGGGAGAGGTTGTGGGTGTTTTGGAATTGTATCACTTTTATTGTAGTACTTTTATTTAAGGCAAGAAAGAGTTTAAGTCTGATAATACCTCACAGGATTTCTCACCTTGTGTCACCTATCATTTTGACTTTATGGCCTTCATTTTAAATGGCATGAATTAAAGTAGGGCATTTTCCTGTGTCTCCTCTCACATAGAAAATCAGCCTTCTTTTACTCAGAAGGTTCAGTGAGTTTACTCATTGAAGGTTCAGCAAAGTGAGTGTTAAAATAGCACAACAGAAATGTGGTCTAGAGTGTTTGTTTTGAATTTTACTTAACGATGACTGTATTATAGTATTACAATTTTAAGTTTTTCAGACATGTTGTAAATGGCTGTGCAATGTAGCACTGAAAATTTTTTAAAGCATTAAAATCAAAGAATCTCGAATGAGAAAAATTGTTTCTGCAAATTTCTTTGCTAATCAGGGCAATTTGATTCCTTGTCACCAAACGAATGAAAGAGAGGCAGATTTAATAAGCTATAATATTTGCACTTTCATGTCATCTCTGATATAACAGCATATATTTAAAACTGCAGATCATCACCAAACCATGGAACAATTGTTACATAAATAGAGTAAGAAACTTGCTTAAAAATAGAAGCTATGTTTTATTGATTATATGCTTGATATTTTACAGGTGGTAAGATGTATCCTGAATGAGAAATAGGATATTTTTAATAGACATTTGGAAGTCACATAGTTGAGTTAGTCCCTGTAATTGGGCTTAACCTATGCAAATAGTTTTAACAAGGGTCTCTGGCCTTTGGACAATGATACTTGATAAATACACTTTACAAACCTTGTAGAAGTTGTTAGTTTATATTATGCACACAGTATCCTCTTACTGAGCTTGTTGAATCCACTAGAAAAGGAAGGATAAAACCAGGACTATGCCAGTAGGAAGAAATAGGGAGAGCTGGAAGTGTTGAGCTTCCTGCTAGTTCACAAATTTCTTCCCATAGGCTCCAGGATGAGTAATCCTGGTTGAAACATTCACAGGAAATGCATTGTGTGTATGCATTTATTTATTTAAAGAAATAATTTTCACAGTCTTGCTATTGAAAAACAGGGTCATGTGGTTTACAACGAAGGAAATAGCCCTGAAAGACCTCTGTTATGTAACAAAGCCCTTTTGTCATATTTGAACACATGCTCGGTTACCTACAGTGTCTCATGTTCCAGTCACGGTGGAGCAGGCTAATTTTTAAGGGACGTTTTCTTCAATGACATAAATAAGGAAATACATAAGATTAATAAGTGTGTGGTCAGGCTAGACTTAGAAAAAGGTCAGCTAGAGCCGGGCGTGGTGGTGAACGCCTGTAATCCCAGCACTGGCGAGGCTGAGACAAGAGGATTGTTTTGAGTTCGAGGCCAGCCTGGGCTATAAAGTGAGTTCAAGACCAGCCTGAACTGCATAGTGAGACTCTGTCTCAAAAAGACAAAAAAGGAAAAGGTAAGCTAGGCCTTACCTAGAGAGTGCTGTTAGGGAGGAGAGTGTAGAGGGAAACAAGGCCAGTCTAAGAGAGACCTTTGTATCCTTTTGTCTAGGAAAAAAAAAATCAAATTCAGAACAGTAAATTGTGTAGCACTTTGGGAGAGGCGGGTATCTAATAGGTTTCTGCCTTGCAGCTTGCAGGAAGACTTTGCTTACATGAGCAAAATTACTAGACGACAAGAAGGACTGCAATAAAGAGATATAAAGAATTGCAAAGCTACACATGCATTCTTTAGGGAATAAATTCTTAAATTGTAGGGAAAATATAAATGATCACCCTTCATGCCCTACAGATCACAGTTACTTCTGATACATTTGTGTTAGTTTTGTATTATTGCAGATTATAAACAAAGTCCCAGAAAAGAAATAATTACTAGTGATCAATTTATATGTGGAGATTATATTGCAGTGGTCTCCCAGGATGAAAGATCGGATTTAAGAGACAATACCCAAGAGTGACATTTGGGATAATTAAAAAGAGAGGGGAATGGAGGCTGTAACCGAAGCTTTAGTTAGAATGTTGTCAGTGCCAAGTCACAACTGCCTCGTGCATTTCTTCCTGCAGGCCACAGGATGAATGTTCTGGTCTGAAACACGCATGGTACATAGTAGAACTGGGACCATGACCCGTGGGCTTTTTTCCTATTGGCCCCTCGCAGATATTCTAGTCGGTGTTGCCAGTTTTAGAGTCTCTATGGGCCTCTTTACCTTAGTAATTTGTACCTGATGCATTTGTATTGGTATTTTTTTTCTCCCTGGAACCCTGCGATCTCATTTATTCACTAGTGCAATAAATGGTGGAGTGAAAATCCCTCCCTAAAGCAAGGAGGGGAAGAATTGTTTAGGGAAAATAGCAATCATACTCACTGTGGCTCTAATTAAAACATCAAAAGAAGCTTTGTTCTTATTTAGACGGTGGCTAATACCTACATGGCTGTGCCCATATTAGCTAACACTAGTTCATTTGTGGGCATCATTGCTGACTTTTGTTATTATTATTTTTTTTAATCTAGTGTCGGGATGGTTTTGTTTCAAAACAAAACCCTAACAGCTCTAGGATGGAAACACAAGAATTCTTTGGCTATAGCTTGCAAAAATCATGCTTGGTAGTGTATGTGTGGGGAAAATTATTTTAAATAAAAAAAGCACAAAGAAGAACTGATAGAATAATAAGCAATTAAGGTGGATTAACAGCAGTTGCTGAATTCCAGCTGTTGGCTGCTGATGCAGTTCCTTAATTCATAGTAGCTGCAACTCACTGTTATTCAGAGACCAAAATGGAAAAAAAATTCCATCTTTGGCAGTGACCATAACAGAATAGCTTTATTGATTTTATTTGTAAGGAATTTAGTATTTAGGTTATGTTTTACTTTCTTGTGAATTCTTATAATAATATTCATCTTTTGTTGCTTTCTGTTGTTTTAATACCTGCCTACATAGTTTTTGTACATATACAATTTTTTGGTTTAGAATGACTAACCAAAATCTTTGTACTTGGTGTTTGGTTATGGCCTACTGAAAACAGAACACAGTGAAACAGGTGTCTTTCTTCATTTCCAGTGGGGAAGAAGAGCTCATAGTAAATCAGACATTCCTTTGGCTGTCATCTATCTATCTCTATGTATGTATCTGTGTATCTATGCATGTACGCATGTTTGTATCTATCTGTCTATCTGTCTGTCTATCTATCTATCTATCTATCTATCTATCTATCTATCTATCTGAGTTTCTCCTGGGCCAGCAGCTAAGCCACACTGGGAGCCTTCTTAATGAGGACATTATATAATCATCCATCAAACTATACAACCCTATACAGGTAATATATAAGGGAATCGCTATAAGTTGTGGGCACAGAGCAACTTTATCACAACCTGTTTCGTTGGCATCAAACTTAAGTCTTTGGAAGACTTTGTGCTTTGGTATTTAGGAGTAGATCCTCTTATAAGACTGGCCAAAAGTCTGAGATATAGGGCCAGTTTCATGGTGTGTGACTTGTGCGATAACCCGGGTTCTGGAGCTTAGAAGGCTCCTGTAGTTTAAGATTCTGCTTCCACTGTCTAAAGTCTTAATTTTGTCTTAGAACTAGTGTTTTGTGAGTAGAGTTCATGTGAGCAGAGGTGATGTGAGTTCTGTTTGCATATATTTGAGATATGCATATCATATTTGAGGCACCATCTGCATATCATATTTTAGATAGGTTCCATTTTTGAGATCTGATCTATGTTTGAAAAGCTCTATTCTGGAGGACTATGATGTGTGTGAATTTAGGGGTTCGTCACCAAAGTACAAAGTTTGCATGTTATGGAAATTGCCTGTCTCTGTAGAAAGTTTCCAGGATGTGCACGGATCAAGAAGTAAAATGTGTAAGATAAGTTAGTTTTTGTGCAGTGCTTCACTGTCCCACTAAGAATGAAATAAATACACATGTTCAAGCTAAGAAATAAAGGTTATGTCATTTTGGTAATTTCATGTAGAAGCTAAGCGTTCTTGTATTTGCATTTAAATTGTCTTCATATCCAATAAAAATGAATGATAAAATTCATACTAATAATTAAATAGTTTAGATTTTCTTCAGAACAAAACTAAATGGCAAATAAAAAACATAATGAGAAAGTGAGAGAACGGTCATGGAAGGAAGAAAAATAAGCTGTTTTAGTGTTGTCGATGGCTGTTTTTCCCTCTTGCTTTTTGAGCAGGGCAGCCTACATTTTTGTTTTGTACTGTCCTGAACCTGATGTGACAGGCCCTGCTGGGCCCATTTACCTGGGAGCAACTGAAGGGCTTCTTGATGCTCCCAAGGTGGCCTATGAGACACAGACACCAAGCCAATATATATCTTAAACCTTCCTTAGAGCTTCAGCTGATGCAGACGACAGATTTCCACTTAACAGCTCCCAATGCATTTCAAAACTTTTACCACTCAAACAAATTTTCATGTTTTTATGTCTGAGCAAAGTATCTTTTATGACTGTTATTTTTTCCAATAATATATGAGGGTCCTTTGACATTTTGGATATGTTTGACAGAAGCAGGGATTTTGTGGCACCAGGGATACAGTGACACCATACTTTCCTCACTTAGGGCTCCGTCTTTGACACTTTCCTGACATTTCTGTTTAAAGCAGAAGGTGAACTTGTCCTGTAAATGAGTTAGAAGAAATGAGTGGATTGACTTATTTGTCCTCGTGAAAGTCACTGGTTTTCTGGTGAAAGGGGCCCATTACCACAGATAGAAATACTACTCAGGCTGATGCTTGACTCCCACCTAAGGGAACTCACTAACCAGCTTCGCAGCACAAACCGTGTTAATAAATTGAAGCAACCTCGGGGAACTAGTTCTGAAACTGTGGTGTCTACTTTGGGCCAGTGGGCAGCTAGTCAGGAGGAGCACAGGCAGTGAGGCATGCCAGAGGACCCCAGGGGACTTTGTTTCCCAGAGTTTAGCAAAAGCCAACACTCAAAATGGGAAATGACTTACTCCTAGCAACCAACCACATGAAGTGCCTACTTTGTGTTTTCTGAAAACTGCTTCACCTCAGCAGGAGAGGTTATGGCCCAATGTGAAGAGGAGTAGCCAAAACCTCTGCCTCATCTGGATTTTGTAGTAGTTTGCTGATACAGGTTTCTTCTTCACATGTTCCTCATGCACTTGAGACTGCAGTTATTCTTTAAGTACACTCTATTGCTTAGAAAGCCCCGGCCAGACAACGGTTCTATTGTCTACAGCTGGAGTTTGCAACATTTTCCAGTAAAATGCATGCTTGTGTCATCTGCTACAGAACTGTTCTGGTGATAGCAGGCGGGTCTGCCTGACATGGAGCGGGGTTGGGATGAGACACTTCACATCCCCTCCTGGAGGCCAAATGTTCATCCTCTGCTGAACTGCAAGCAGCCTGAGATAGAGTAACTAAGACACGACCTCTCAGAAGCTCAGTATGAACCAGACCCTCTGATCTTGTCTGTGGCAGAAAGCTGCTGGGTAGAGCATTTTTTAAAATTAATTTTGGGATAATTAGGTTGAGGTTAGAGGAGAGAAAAAAACAGATACATGGATATGTAGTCAGGAGGTCCACTGCCAGATCTAATCACCTGGCTGGTGCTAGAGGTGGCCAGGGCATGCTTCCTCTTTTGCTGACAGAGACCACCTGTTCACTGCCAGACTGTCCCAGAAGTCACCTCTGAGGAAGCAAGACCTAGCAATCCAATCAACACCAGACCCAACACCAGAGCCATTTTATACCAAAGGCCCTGGGTATTGGAGGATCCTGACTACCAAGGATGATTGTTAATGTGATGTTTTAAGACACTTTTATTTCTTTGTGTTCCTTTTTGGGGAAGAGGAGGAGGCAAAGAATTTCAGACTGTTTGAGAACATGCATTATTTGTCATATTTCCTTATGCTGTCCTCAAACATCCAACATGAAACTTTGTATGTTATGGGGAGTCAGTAGCTAATTTATTAAAAATGAGTAGTATTAGTAGGTAAAGAGTTCGTGGTTGCTTGCTGCCTGGTCCATTGCAACATACAAAGTATTAGAGAGATAAACCATTCATGAGATTGTTTATGCTTCATGTGTGCAGTATATCATGCAGAGAAGGGTTTAGAATGTAGACTCTAGAGGCAGAATGCCTGAGTTCCGGTCTTGGTACTAACACTAACTAGCAGTATGTCCTTCAGTATTTTTCTGTGCTTCTTCCTTTGGTCTACAAAACATAGAAAATAATCATAGGAACCCTCATAGGTTTGTTACAGATATGAAATGATTTAATGAATTAAAGTACTTAGGTCTAGGCCCATGGTCAATAAATGGACATTCTTGATAATATTCAGAAGGCCAGATACACTAGTTGTAGCCAAAGGAATTAAGAAAAGGGTCTACAGCTCATCATAAAGTGTGTGCAGGCAGTTACTAAAGTTAATCTGTTGACACATGAAGTCTTTTTGACAGTACAAGTTAATATTCTCCTGCCATGGAGCCGTTTGCAAGTTCAGATAAGTACAATGTAAATTATTATTGTGCCCCCAACAACAAAGAAAAATTATTATTGTGATGTTTCAGAGTCCTGTTATTTAGGAATTTGGGCCTCAGAGCCATTTACTCCAGGAACTGTCTTTCCTTTTCTGCACAGGCAGGCTGGGGGGAGTGGGAGCTGTTGGTAGAGCCAGCAAGAGAGAACCAAGGTGTGGTGAACACTCTGCAATTACCTCACACATTCAGTCAGGGTCTTTAATTTTTCTTATCAGTAATTCAACTTCAGATAACAACTCTGGAGATAAAATAGGCCTGAGGGGTTGGCTGAAGGAAGGGAGAACAAAGGTTTTATTGGTCTTTTATCTCTTGTTTACTGAAAAGTATTTGGTTGTAAAAGATAAAGACAAAGCCATTGCGTAGGCTCTAGAAAATGAACAAATAAAAGTAATTATCGCAGAGGGGCATTAAGTAACAAATAGAATATATCTACTTTTCCCAGTTGTTGGCTTATGAATAATTATGTTTTAGCAGTTTTTTTTTTTTTTTTTGACTCTCTAGTTGAAAACTCTCACAAGAATAGGCCTTCAGGCTAATTTTCTCTCCTTGTGAAATTGAGAGGCCACAACCTAATTTTGTTCTAGGAGGATCATCAATTCATGGCTTCTGTCCGCGACTGGGAGCCTGTCTTGCAAGAGTAAATGACGTGGTAAAAGCACATTCTGGAAGCTTCTTGAGTCATATCAGGGAGAAGCAGATGATCACAGGAGATAAATAAAATAATATTTATCTACCTGAAATGCCAAATATTTAGTAGGAATACCTTAGAGGGAAAAAATAATGTGTTTTTCTTTGAAAATACATTGTTTTAAAAAACTCAACCTATAACATTGTACTGGGTAATGATCTTTCTGTGTGAAATAGTAACAATAAAAAGATGAAATATGTGTCCTTCCTAACAGTATCCTGTGCAGTGCTTAATGAACAATATTTGAAGCATTTTTTAAAATCAGCCATGAATATTGCTTTGCTTTTTAAAGATTAGATTTATTTTTGATGTTTCTATAGCTTTACAAGGCCACTGATTTCCTTTAAAAATAGTTTAGGAAAGTGTTTGGTTTTTTTTTCCATTTATTTATTTTTCTAAAATTATATTGTGCATGTTTAAAAAAATGCACACGGTACAAAATTCAAAAGTCATAAGAGTATGCAATGAAATATGTCTCTCCTACTATTTTTTAACTATCCAATTCCTCTCTCTCAAGAGGCAACTTTCATTATAGGTTTTGTGGTTATACATGGAAAGCCATAAAAATTGCAGAGTTCCCTTAAATAATCACAAAGAAAAGAGAAAAGAACATATTGGAAGCTCTAGTTATTATCATTGAGAAAATGCTAGAATTAAGAGCCTTGCTCCCTGGAGCACACATTACGTCACAGTTTTTAGTATGCCCGGAAGGGGAACCTTGTCTTCTCACCATTACCCTGAAGGCCATTTGGCAAGACCATGGAAAACCCAGCATCTATCCTATCCTCAACTGTGACAAAGCCAAGCATCCCCGAACACTTTATAACTGAATTCTGATAACACATGTGCTTCCTAATTCATAAATCACTTCTTGTCAAGATGTACCTTGAATGAAAATGGAGATAAAATGTGTTGTTAAGTTTTAAGCAGGTATAAAGCCCAGCTTGCTGCCTGGGAGCTGGATTTCAAGATTATGGAGTAAAGAGTTAATGAAATTTCATCCTGCTTTCAAATGTATGATAAGTAGCGTCTCTGTAAGGTACCATAACTTTCAGAATGGAGCTTGTGTAAGTAAGATTAGTACCGCATTTCTTTTCCCCACTGAGTGGTTACTTAACAAGTAAAGGTGCATTTGAGCATCTGCTGTAATACGCTGGTCACGTCTGTGCACATCTGGATGGCTTTACCTTTGTCAGCATTCTTCGCCTATGTAGTGACAGACACAGGCCTATGGTTAGTGTCCTGTCACCCTCATCAAAGAGAAGTCCTATATGTAATGGACACAGCACTATATGTGGTGACCTGACTTGCCTCAAAAGATGAACAGAACATTGATTGTACCCCTGCTCTGGCAGGCTCACATTAAGTATGTAGGGTAAAAGAGAAAGAAATGTTTGGCTTCCTTTGAAATGATGAGTTTCTTTTTTTTTGAAAGCGTACTTCAATTCATGCCTATAGAATAACTGTTTAACTCAAAGTGTGGATGGATGGGTGAAAGATATTTACTGAGAAGGTATAGTGTGAAGGAGGTTCACTGTGCACTGCTTAACAACTTTCCTGAATCTGGTGGGGCAGGACACCCATGTACACAAGAAGTTACACACAGCAGGTCTATTACTCACAGATAGGTAGCAAAAGGTAACAGAAGCCTACAATTTATTGCTGAGTAGTTTCCCAAAGCTCAAGAAAGCTACCCAGGAAGGTTAGCATTTCATGCATGCACCATAGCTAAGGGACCATGGGAAGCAGCCCACCCTAAATTGACACCGTAGGTCCCTGAGGTGCACTAGGCCAAAGTGTAGGGGATTTCCTGTTATAGGGAGGCCTCAAACAGTATTTGGGATTTTCTGCCCTCATCTCCCCCTTATCTGCTGACTTTGTATTTCCAGTACATTCTATGATTATCCTTGAGAACTGTGAGCAAGAAACAGTGTGAAGTTGAAGAACTAGATCATCCACAAACTCCCAAAGAATGGTCTTGCACATGTCCATGCCATGAGCATATGTTTTTTCTCTTTTTATCATAAATGATATGAAAAACTGATTAGGTTTGGCTGCAGTGGTAAAATAGTGGCATTAGCCTTTGTGGGTGGGTTTGTTGTTGAGTCAAATCTACCCCAAATTTCTCCAAAGATGGAGAATTTTTGAAGGAATTCTAGAACCCATTGTAATAATACTTTTTCAGGTATTAAGATTAACCCAAGGAAAATTTAAATCTGTGAAACTGTATCTGGTCAAATACATGAGTTTGCTATCAATGATATAGTAACTGTATTAGTAACAATGAAAATGGTTCAGTTATTGATGATCTTGTGTTCTGTTTCAGACTCTTTGGGAGATTTAAGACTGAAATCTTAAGGTTTAGGCTTTGGACAGTCTCTTGAAATTTTTCTGTTTTGCACTCTTGATGTTTTCTTTTATGCATATAATTTTACTAGTTTAGTTCAGTATGTGTGTGTGTGTGTGTGTGTGTGTGTAGCCTAAAGAAGAGGCTTACAGGGGCTGGTGATTTAGCTCAGTGGCAAAGCGCCTGCCTGGCAAGCGCAAGGTCATGAGTTCGGTTCCCGGTACTGGAGAAAAACCAAAA